>NW_018364535.1:0-167209 GCF_002078875.1 Numida meleagris | reverse complement strand
ACTACCATCATAACTCACTGGAAGCATCTGGTGCTCTTGCAGACTGTGCTAACTTTGCCCAGGTTATCCTGACCTGACCACAAGGCACAAACCTTATCTAACTGATAGTGCTTCACAAGGATTGTGCAAAGCCTGGGCAGCACTCCTGTGACACCGCACTGATGCCCTTCTGCTGCTGCACACGCTGTCACCCACAGCACTGCTCTCTGAGGGTGGAGAATCCACCCAGCAACACTGACTCCCACCACTGTCACAAAGGCCAGGGCAAAAAGCACTGCTCACATTCACGTTTTCCTTACCTGCCTTTCTTACCAGGATATCCCGTCAGTGTTCTTGCCCAGTGACCTTAGCCACGTCCTGAGGAGGGACCTGGGGACCTGGGGCCAGGCATTGCGGACACAAGGCTCCTGGCTTACTAAGATGTCCAAACTCTGGTTTGCCCAAATGCATTTCACACCAAGCAGCAAGGGCAGCATCCTCACAGCGTGGGGTCCCTTCTCCTGCCACTCTCCCTGCCCCTTTCCACGAGTGGGTCTGTGAGCAGGTTCCCTTTTCAGCAGCTCTGTGAGGCTGCTCATGGTGCAGGGCTCAGCTGGGTCCCTGGTCCCTCGTCCTCAGCTGAGGTGTGGAGTTGGACAAAGGTGACAGGGCCACGAGCACCGCTCCCATTGCAGATCTGTAGAGGCAGCCCAGCAGCTCTGGGCCTGGGATTTGAATTTTCTCCTTTGGGGCCGCCACTGTGTGCACACAAACTGGGGTAGGGAACCAAAGCTGCTGCTGAATCACTGTGGGAAGGGCTGGGCTCACAGGGCACGGAACTCGTCTCAGTTCTCATCAATGCAGCAGGGACTCCTAGCCAAGACAATTTGGTTTTCCCAATGCTTTTTCAGCTGATATTTTTATAAATATAAATATGGGCACCCCGCCATGCAGTGGCCCAGACAGAATCCTCTCTGCTACTGCCCCACAACCTGTCTTTGGAGACTTCATCTTCATGGTTTTCTGTGTGGAACTGAATCTTCTAATTTTTGTGGACCATTTCTCCAGCCTGTCAAAAACAGTTTAAACTCCCATTCTGCTGCCTCATGTTCCCATATACTCACACGTCTTCATACTTCTCCGGAGGGTATAACCTGAATTAAAAAAAAAAAAAAAGAAGAAGAAGAAGAAGGTGAAGAAGAAAGAGAAGGGAAAAAAAGAAAAAAACAATCACCATTGTGAGGTAATGATCAACTCTGCTGTGCCCAGGTGCAGCCATGAACAGCATTTCCCTGGAGCTCCAATCAGTGCCCACAGCACAGGGTGGGATGAGGCCAGGGCCCCCAGCAGCCACACCGCAGCTTTGGCTGAGGAGAGGAGCCAGCGACCCAGCTTCGTGACAGTCCTCTGGTGTGCTGGATGTGGCTCCGGGCAGGGCTGTGCTTCCCTGCAGTTCCTAGCGTTGACAAGCCCCAGTGCCTGGGTTGAGAGCCCCTCATGGCCTTTCCACCACTGCCCAGGTGTCTGCCCTTCATGCCGACTGTCCAGCAGATTCCCTTCAGTACTGAGGACGCTACCTTTCCAAACTATAAAACCCACGTACATGCAAACACCGAAGTGCCCATTCTGCTGGAGAAAGCAGAATGGCACAGCTTGTATAGAGCTTTCTCAATCCCTTTGCCCAGCGATCACCATTCCATTCAGTGTGGTTAGAGGTAAGTGCCATTTTGTCTTCATTGGCTGCTCCTGATTTTAAGAATCAAATCACTTATTTCTCTTTTAATTAATTTACCGAAAAATGACACTTTTAACACCTCAGCAGGATAACATTCTGCTTTGCTTGACAGAGGTCAATGGAGAAATGAGTGCTGTCGATCAGTGATAAAAATGCATGGGTGAACCAGTAGAACGTTGATGAGTAAGGGCTGATAAAATGGTGCAAAATTCCTATTGAAACTTGTGCAAGATTCCCAATGACTTCAGCTACCATGGGGGCTGTGCCTGCCCTCTGCTGAGGCAGATCCCTCAGGGTCAAGCCCACCTGGCAGCATGCAGCCTGCCTGCCCAGCCCAGAGCAGACAGAAACACCAACCGGGAGCACACAGCTGGAACCCTCTGGCCTCCAGCATCCAGGGCAGCTGAGCACATCCCTCACCATGCCCACAGAGACCAGATGCCATGGGTGGCATCGCACCCCAAGTCTGCTCAGAGACCCTTGACTCACACCAGCTTCTGTGTGCAGTGTTTCAGGGATGTCAAATTTCCTGCCTCTCTCACTGCAGCCTTCTCCATACGCTGGAGGTTCAGGTTTATTCCCAGAAGGTTGTTCCCTACAACAGCGCAGGCCCATCACATTGTCACTGCGGAGCACCTCATTGTGTTGCTGCTGCAGAGGGTGCTGCCTCACCCAGAGCCAACCAGTTCTTACTGTGGGTGCCCAGGATCTCAGCACTAGGGAAGGAAGTGGAGGGGAAACAAGCTGGAGACTGGTAGGCAGCTTCTGCTGCTCCTCTCAACCCATATCCCAGGTGGGGCCTGACACAGACCCTTGCCTGATGCACATCTTCACAGCAGGCTGCCACAGCCTCGAGTCTACAAAATGTGGGGTGAAGAGAAGCAATGCAGATGTCCTCTTGCCACAATCAGTGAAAGAAGGAAGCCTTCCTCAATTTTTCCATGCTTGTATTTATTACGAAATCAGATACTTATAGGCCATTAGAATAGTTCCTACAGTAATAAAGTTTAATACTTTAAATTACTTGGGAAAATCCCACACATCTGTAAGCATTTAATTTAACGTTTCTATTGCTTCTTAAGATGAGTCTTCTTACACCACACCATAAAAACTAAAATGTTTCTGTATTCTCCTGTGCTGCAATGTACAGCTTCATGCACTGCATTCTTCATTCTCACATGAACATGCTGTGTGTGCATCAACAGTATCCTGCATGTCCTCTGACTTCTGGTCAAACTTCATCTGTTTGTCAGTCAGGCTGGTAGCTGAATCTGATGATGAACAAGAAATGGCAAGCAAACAGCGTGCTTTAGAAGCAGTTTTGCAAGGTACAGCATTTACCATGCACTTGTCATTAATTAGACCAGGCTTGGCTTCTCTTTGCTGTCATCCATATTTATACCTGACTAAGTCAAGCTGAGATGTTCCAGGAAACCCACTTAATTAATAAGTCATTTCTACATTGGAAACCAGTACTTCCATGTAGAATTTTACTAATAACACATTTAGAAAAAGGTATCATGGTCTTAAAGGAAAACACACAAATGTATCATCAATATAATCTATCTAATCTAATCTCTTCAAATCTTCAGTATATTTATAGAAGGGATATGTTCCCATATCACCATACCCGTGGGCAGGAATCCTGTTCACACCTGTCCTTCTATAGCCTAAATCAGCTCAGGGGAACAGGATTACGCCCAAAGGCAGTGATCAGTGAAAATATGCAAGATGAGGATCCCTGTTTCACGGTGCTGAACGTGATCCTGAATCATCACATGCTGCAGTACAGCTAAGTCACATGTTGACTGTGCTCTTACGCTTTCCTTACCCTGTTAGATCCAAGTATCGTGAAGAGGAGATCAGTTTAGATCTTAAATGCCACTGCCATGAAAAGCAGTGAAATACCAACAGAAGAACATCTCTCTTTCACTCAAGAAAGTTCTACATATTCATGAAGACAAGGAAAGGTCTTCGGTCAGTAGAGCAGTAAGCCCATCCCTACCTGTGGATACGCTAAATCATTCATATGTTTCAAACGTAATAATGGAGTTAAGGCACAATCTACTTGGGCCTTTGTGTAGCTCCTTTTCAGGGGGATTTCTGTGGACTTACCAGCTGGGAGGCAGTGGAAACCAACAGTTACTGGAGCTGTCTTGGTAGCAGAGCATCCCTTCATACAGCGCAGCACGGGCTCTGTAGAGTAGCACTTGGAATCAACACCTGCAAGCTGAACCGTCTTCTCAAGCTTCACAAACGAACGATGCAGTTTACAAGCTGTAACAGAATCACCAATGGTAGTTTATATTCTCACGTGCAAAATCGTCAAATCTCCCTAGAGTGACCCACCTGCCAATGATGTTTCACGTTTGGAAGCAGATTGCCTCTAGAAGGAATGAATGTTGATCATAAGCAAAGCAGCATCGCGTCACTGACTGAAAGCTTTTCAAATCAGCTAATTAGATATGGAGTTACTGACAGTTAATTTCAACTGTAACTGGCTTAACTTCTAGATTAACATGTAGAAACAGTCCAAAATACATTCTAATAAACATTTTGCAAAGTAAACTGGCTCACTGAATAGCTGCAAAACCACATTCAAAAGCTTTGAGTATTCATCAGGGAAAAGAAGAGAGGGGTTTTTCCAAACAAATAGTAACTAAAGAATTACACCATTACCACTGTCATTCAGACTCAAAATCGCTGCAGAGAGAGCAAGGATCACTGCTGCCAGCTGGTACTGTTGGTCTCGTTTTGGATTCCTGGGACAAGTTACAAGTGTGTGAGAAGCTAAATGAACCACACACAAGCTTTATTCTCAGAATGCCAGTAATTTTCACCATATGTTGCATGGAAACACAGAGTGTGGTAACTAGCAACAGCATGAATTTTGTTGTGCGCACGCCTGTGTACTGCGCATACATCGAAAGCAAGTCTGATGCCAGGTATTCTTTACAAAGACACACAGAAGAATGGCAGTTAGTATACAGCTAGACATGTGAAAGTCATCTCCAGGTAATGAGTAAGTCCTTCCCATTGTGTTCACAAAGGCAACGTGCTTGTTCTCCTCTCTCCTCTGTGGTATGCTGTTGCACCATAACCTCAGTTGAGAGAATGGAGTGCACTGTAAGATCCTGATCTACTGAAACACTTAACATATAGGCCTTCTTTTTTCCTTTATTTCAACTATGTAATTAAGTCCCTGGAGCTGCTCGTGTGCTCGAATGCTTGATAGGTTGCACTGTTTCAAAGCTCAGGTGGTCAGCCATAGTAATTACTAATCCCCATCTGATTTTTTGATGGATCAAATATTGGCTGGAAAATGCTGTGTGCTTACATCAAAACACTCCATATGAATTTATTTTCTTACTTTTTTATTTAACCTTCTTCTTCATAGTTTTCACTTCAAAACTGGAAGAGTGGTTTTATTTCAGCTTGATTCATTTCAACCACCTTGTGTTTTTTTCAAATTTGACTAACTTGTAATTTCTTATTCCTTTCTAAACTAAAAATATTTGTTACAATTAATATCACTGAAGAGTGAGACATTTAAAAATGTTTTTTCCCAATATATTAAAAAAAATGTAAATTTCTAAGCAGTATATTTTCTAAACAATACTAAATTAAATTAATCAGAGCTTGCATACCTCCTCTACAGGGCGTTTCTTCCAAGATCCAAGAATGAGCAAAGCTCACAGCATCTTTAGCTAGATATCCATTGGGCATCCGATACTCCTGTTCACATTCTGCGTCATATTTTCCACAGATTCCACATGTTTTTCCTGCCATCCATAAAGCAACTTGAATCTTTAAGGAAAAAGAAAAGGAAAAACCATTTCAAATTTAAAACAAACATAACAACACTATGGAGAACGTTTTTGCTATATATGTACCTTCCAGTATCACAACATATCACAGAATGGCTTGGGTTGGAAGGGACCTCAAAGATCATCTAGTTCCAGTATGGCAATGCATAAACATATAAATGTTTTCCTTCTTTGCTAAGAACTCACAAGTATCTCACAGTCAGGTGCCAAACTCCCACAGTGTTGTGGTGCCCTTACCTCTGTTGCAGCCTTTAAAACCTGCTGTGCCTGGCTAGCTTATTAAGTTGTTATTAGTTTTGACTATCATTCTTAAGCTTTTGTGTAATAGATATTTTCCTACTAGGTGATAGATGCAGTAAGGTAATACTGGTTTCCTACATTTCTCTTTCATATTTTTCTAGTACAGCCTTTCATACACGGACAGAAGCTGAAAACTCTCTTTTTTTTTCTTGCAGATACACTGCTGACTCAGACTATGTATGCTCACAGGCCCATTTTCCAACACACGCTTGGCTGCAAGAATAAATTGTTATTGGTGAAAGATTCTTGGATGTTCTATTAAGAAACACGGAGAAGGACTCTGCAGCACTAGCTGCAGTATCTTCTTTTAGGGTTTTCTGGGGGAGGCCTGGACAGATTAAGCTTTGCTACTGTACACTATTGCACACATACATACAGATGCAAAGAGATCCTACGGAAATATCTCATCTAGGTTTATGAAGAGGAAACTATACCAAGAGTGTTTGTCCATCGAAGTACAATTTATCAATACCATAGGCTGGGGCAACAAGTACAAGCCCTTGGTTTTCACTGTGAATCCAAAGAGACGCACCTAGAAGAAGAAGAAAAGAATAACAACAATAGAAAAAAAACCAACTCAAACAGACCCAAACTGTCTCCTTTAACAGAGAATAAAAATAGGTATCATGTTTTTAAAAACGCTCTTTTGCCTCTCTTGCTTTGAATTCTTCACTTGTTCTCAAGAAGCACAGACAGTAAAGAAAATACAGAAGAGTGTATATAAAGGTAATAGGTGTTTGTAAAAAGTTGGAAAACAATTTTAATTATCACAGATTTACTTATTTTTCTTGGGGCTATTAGCATATCATACTTTTTCCTAGAAAGGCTTACAGAGCTGCTTATAATACTTGTGCAGTTGTGCATCTATACGAGTCTCTGACTACACTGCACTGGAGTAAGAAAATACAAAAAACAACATGATTGTCGTTGGAAACATTTTTAGCACAATCATTACTCACTACGTACATAATAATTAGGGTAGAGCGCAGCACTGGCAGATGTTGACCCAATTTCAGCAAGATTTAGCCTGAACCATTTACTACAGATATACAGTCAGGGAACATCTGCATTGCGCATTGCCCCAAATGTATAGCAGAGAATGAAGCAATGTCCTCCTGTGTCCTTTCACAGAAAAAAATATCCCTGCTTGGAGAGAAGAAAGCAGCCTATTTTTCCTGTATATGCACAGTTTTCTGTATTTATTTCTGGCAGACTTCAGAACACTAACCAAATGTATACATACAAAGCAAAATGGGAACATCTTGGATCTATGAGGGTAGTGAATTTTATAATAACTTCAAAACGTTTTATCAAGCAGGGTTTTGTACTGTAACTGATACACTTCTCCAATTTGGAACTCTGGTGGGAGCGACAGTAATACATGAAACATTAGTTATGCTTTACTTTGGCCACCTTGAGAGCTTTACGTTCTAATCAGTCTCTGTAAACGTTCACATGCAAGGGAGTAAAATGCAAATTCTTAAATAACAACCTGACAGCAAAGGATATAAATACTTATTGAACACAAACTTGTGGAAGCTCTTTGATACAATTCTTTTGTCTTCTCTTCCTCTCTTTCTCCTAACATATACTCACCAGCAGATACGAGGGAAATGTTGGTTACGGGGCTCTCAGTTCCATCCACCAGCAGTTTCACTTGTCCATTCATAGGATGCATGTCAATTTCACTGTTAAGAAGAAGAGAGTTCTTACTCTTTTTGTATCACGTTCATACACGTACACTGACCAAGTGATTTTCTTGCTCACTAAATATCACTGGTCACAACATAAGCACATTTCAACTGCTTAAATTATATCAGGGCATTCTTGTCACCTAAAATGCAGGATAACATCACATACATCTCGTTCAGTATGCACAGAAAGCAAATAAGGAAAATGCTGGAAACCCACGGACTGCTGAACCATTTGAGCAAAGCTTAGATCCAAGCTCCTCTCCCACTGAATGTGGACGATGCGGTCCCTCGTGCTATGGCAGCTGGCAGAAGTTACTTACTGACTGCCAATCTTGATGTTGATGGCTTTAAGGTTTGTAGCTTCTTCAGCACTCTTCATCATCACCAGGAACTTAAGGTCAGAGCTGCAATCCTGAGCCAAGATGTGATAGCAGCTCGCTGGCATCGAGTAGTTGAACTTGACTTCATTAAAGGTTGTGATCTTGTTGTGTGAAACTGAGCAGCGAGCTGGTTAAATAAAATGCCAGTGAATATTTGCTTTTCTGTTAAGAAAAGCCATTAGATGACATGTTTTATTTTTAGTGCTATATTATTCTGTTTTTTTTTCCTCTATATGATATTTTGTATAGATTATAGGGGCTTTTTTCCACCAGCCACCCATAACTGCTAAAAAAATGCATGAAAAACACAGTCCTCTGTCTAATAAAATAGTTGCCAGAAAGTTTATGTTACCACTTCAGATAACTGCCAATCTTGATTTCCCTGAAATGCTTTCTCTACTATACGCACAAAGTTCTCCCCCAGTTGAACCATCCTTGCATTATGGCATCCTATTTCCTAATTGACTGGAGACAAATAATCTCAGAAAAAAAAAATAGAAAAATCAGAAGATGCTCAAATAAATTCCAGAGACTGAGGACATCCTGCTTCTGAACCTAATCCAACTCTGACCTTTCAAATTCTCAAGCACCGCAGAGGGGGCTTCAGCAAAGACGTTCCAGATCGGAGGCTGCAGCTCCGAAGCTGGGATCCTCGGACCCACAGGGAGTGACAGAGGAAGCTTCATGGCTTTTTGATAGAGGGTCATCTGGAAAGGAATTCAGAAGCACTGTAGAAGTGTAGTCGTACCAAGTATTCACAACAAACAGCTGAGATAGCCTTTTCTCCTGTATGGAAATCAATTTCAGTCTCTTCTGCCTTGGTTGACAAAGAGTTTATATGAACACAATTCATCTGACACACTGTCCACCAGCTTTTGCTTCTGCTTACAATTTTCTTTCATGGTATGGGTCATCATTCAGTTAGTATCTATGAGAGAATGCATTCCTTCCTTTTCAAATGTGTTTATGTGAACACTTAAGGAGCTACCACAGATGGAAATGCATGTCTTCATGAGTACCCACGATACTCTTTTTGCATGAACGAAACCACTATATGAATATTCTTGGATGAAATACAAAAAGATTGAAAATACACAAGCGCTGTTTTCATCATTTACACCCAAACTGAACCTTACTTTACTTAGCTTTTCCTTCTAAGAATTGGCCCCATATAATTAAACAATACCAGCAATCTCACTTATCTATCAGGAAAACATAGGAGAGTGATGACAATGCTTCATATTTACATCGGGCAGCTTGACAACAATATCACACGTCCTCGGAGAAGTGAGAGCCACGATCATCCTGGCTTGTCGAGAAGGATTCTTGCCCATTCTCTCAGAGAAACCCAGCATAAATGCAGCCCCAGGGACAAACTTGTAAAACCTGCAAAAAGGAAAGACCTGGTGAAACACAGAGGCAAAAAGAGGCACTCATCCAAACCAGGCAGCCTCACATCTGTGTGGAAGTGGCATACAGGTTCTTCAGGATCACTGGCCACGTCCCCATAACCACTCCCTGCTTTACTGATCAGTGTTCAGTGAAAGGAAGAACCCGTTCCCTGGTTTTCAGTATGACCAGCACAAGGAATTACTGTACACAGGATGGCAATGTCTTCCTGTTTTGTGTCTGAGGGCAGTACTCAGACAGCTCACAGAATTCAAAAATAGCTGGTGCTTTAAGCACTAGAACCTCATGGGTGGATACCAATTTTTCACATTTGACCAATACCATACACAAGTGGCACTAAAGGCTAAAACCTCACCATTCAACATATGATCTGACACTCGAAGGAACCTTGGGCCACTCCAGCTTCACTTGTGCAGCAGGGTGCCCAGCAAACCGCCCAGTTACCAGCTCAGTAGAAACCCTGTAGTCCTGGCAATTCCGGCCCCATTTCAAGTAAGCCTACAATGAAGTGAGAAGCGGTCCATTTTTAAAAGCTTGGAACATTATTTTCATGTGATGTATACGGTTGTATATGACAATTTTTTGAGCCTTACCATCGCCTTGTGAGCATTGAGGACCGAAGCATCCGCACAGAGCTTCCACTTGCTTGAATCTGTGAGGTTTGTCACAAATACCTGCATCCGAGGCCTGACAGAGTCGGTATCAGCATATACCACGAGCTGGAGGCCTCCTGTCTTCTTATTGTTACTAATGCCATGGAGAAAAGCAGCTAACACTGGGGTTTTGATGTCACCTAGAAACTTAGGCTAAGAAGAAGGGGGACAAAGTATGCAAAGAACAACATTACAAAGGAGTTGCTATGGAGTATTTTAAATGCAAGATCTAGAAAACAAAAAACTGAACTACAAATATATAGCAGAATATGCACTGCACATATATATCTATATGTGCCTGTAAATTCTCATGCATATGCCTTAGCATGCATGTGCCCCTGTAAGCACAGATGGATCTCATCAATATATTTGAGATAAGCCAAAATTTGCGCTGTTCACTGAGCTACACCATGCTCACCATGAAAAGGCTGCACCATGAAAAGCATGTAGGGGCTCTACAGTGTGGGTCCCACTCTTGACTAATATTCAAAACTTGACAATTTGGTGTTTCTCTGTTCCCATTGCCCTAACTGTACAATTACTGCAAATGCATGGCCACTCAGCCACTCTTCCAAGCTGTCAAAAGCCCCTAAAAATGATGCAACTAACCCAGGAAGCAGCTCGGGATGCATCATGGCTGGATCTGGTAGAGGAGTATGTGCTGGTAACTTGGTCACCTGGGATTTTTCTTTTGGGGAACTGCAGGAAGAAAACACATCATGCTCATGAAGGTAATTTAAAATCACACTTGAGGAAATTGTACTAGGCAGTGCTGAAGAATATTCTTCATTATGGGAGCTTATTACTGATATGAGTCTTAGAAGAACAGCCACTGCTGGTTTGGTGTTATCAGTACTGCAGTTTTCCTCAGCAAAGACAACAAGTAGATTTCAGGGTTTTAATTTAACTCAGATTCCAAACTCATTTAACTAAGAATAGAAAACTCACCTCTTGTCTGTGTGCTGATCTAAAGCGATACCGATAAATCTCATGATGCCCCTTTGAAAATAATAACAAGAAGGAGATAAGGAGATGAAAAGCTTTGGAAGAAAAGAAATGCTGCAATTGCATTCAAATCTGAGCACTGGGAACTAAGTCAGAATTTTTCTAATTATCATTCATGCATAGTTCTGTACACTTAGTTATAAGCACATAATGCAATAGATGGTAATTGTTGAAATAGTTTATATAAAGCATTAATGTTCCTACTGCAAAATTTAGATATAAACAAGCAATTTGTATAGACGGAAAGCAATAAATTAGTGAAACATGCTTCCCTGCCTATAACGAAAGTTTCAACAAACTTGTGGAAACTTTTGGGATGCTCTAACGGAGACATCTGAGCCAATGACTGCAGCTGTGTTTGTAGAATAGATGTTGAAATTTTATGCTGCTAAAATTTGTTGTGTCAACTCATAACTTGATACAAAGTCAGCTGTCATCAGGAATACGATTCACTAATATTATTAGCATCATTCAATTTACTGACAAACATGAGTTACCCATATTTTGGAATGCATGCTGCTGCTGCTACTGCTGTCATCTTCCAGATGTCCTGAGTGATGCCCATGGCTGTGGTGACTCACTGACCTACTGCTGCTGCTGCTGCTACTGCTGCCATTTAGATGCCCTGACTGATGGCTATGGCTATGGTGACTCCTTGTTTTGCTGCTGCTGCTCATGCTGCTGCTACTGCTGCTCTTGCTGTTACTGCTCTTGCTGCTACTACTGCTGCTCTTGCTGCTGCTACTACTGCTGCTCTTGCTGCTGCTACTACTGCTGCTACTACTGCTGCTCTTGCTGCTGCTACTACTGCTGCTACTACTGCTG
This sequence comes from Numida meleagris, assembly GCF_002078875.1. Lineage (NCBI taxonomy): Eukaryota > Metazoa > Chordata > Aves > Galliformes > Numididae > Numida > Numida meleagris. The sequence continues at coordinate 155,401 of NW_018364535.1, read as the reverse complement.
CTCTTGCTGCTGCTACTACTGCTGCTACTACTGCTGCTCTTGCTGCTACTACTGCTGCTCTTGCTACTACTACTGCTGCTCTTGCTGCTGCTTCTCTTGCTACTGTTACTGCTCTTGCTGCTTCTGCTGCTGCTGCTTGCGTCTTTGTTTCCAGCTTGCTTTACTTGATCATTCTCTTCATCCATAGGCTTTTTATGATTAGGAGAGGAGGCAGATGATGAGGAAGAAGAGGTGGCAGTTGAGGAAGCAGAAGATGAGCTGGAGGAAGTTTTTGCATCGGGCTCTGTCCCAAGCTCTGCTAGCATAGTGTTTCCTTTCTTAGACCGTCGATTTTTTGGGTGCTGTGTTTTGTTTGCAACCTGCAAAACAATTCAAAGGAAATTACAAGATAGGGGGATACATCTGTTTCTGTATTTACAATGTGAAATATCTGTGGGTGTCAGACAAGCCACTCACCACAGCCTTCCCTGCCTCACCATGAAAGCTGCAGAACTCACTCTTCCTTGTCAAGATTTGCGCTGGCAAGGAGGTCCAGCCCCAGCTGAATGCACCCCTCATGTCAGTCTCTCCAGATGTGACATGGGCTGACAGCACTGGCATCTTTCAAATCAGCCCCATCCTGGCTTTCCCATGCCAGTTTTCCACACAGGCCTTCAAATCCTTGGCTTTATTTACCGGAAAATATCATCCCCTCGCAGGCTCGAAGTCTCTTACCTTGAACACATTTTCAATGCCTAGAATCTTCTTCAGATTAGCTTGAATGTCCTCATATGGAGATGATTCATCCTTTTCCTCAGACTCTGAGTTTACCTCATTAATTATTTTGGAAGCTGCTCTAGATCCTGCTTGAATCTCCAGCTGAATTTTGTCAATATCAGCATCTGTATGAACTGCACACAAATTGCACAAAATTGCACAAATTGATTAAAAAGTTAAACCGCTTCAAGTAGCACTAACAAACTTAATAAGAAAAGGTTTGTGCTCAGTATTGTACCTGGCATCAAAACTAATTTAGCTTCATGTTCTCCAATTAATCTGTGCAAATACGTATTCTTTATGAAACTGGCATCACTTGACCTTCTGGAAAAGCAGAGCTGGCAACCAAGACGATGCATTTTGAGGCAAATATCTTGTTTATGTGTTCTTTTTCCTGTGCTACGGTGAAGATCTTCTTGTGAACTATGGGATTGTTTCCTTGGCATGCTGTCAGGCCCTTGCTGTAGTGGAGATGAACAAGTGAATGCCACTGGGAGCACATCATAGGCAAGAGTAAAACTGCAGGCATAGGTAGCACATAAGGGGTAACTGTTACTGTGCAAGCCAAAATGAATAGGTTACCATTGGGAAATGTTCCCTGGAAGCTCTCTCTGATGTTTGGAAAGGCTCTTCCATAGCATTAAATGGAGCATCTCCTGGGAGAATTGAGGTCCTCTTTTCAACACCTAGTTCTCCTATGTTTCTTGATACAACAAAAGCCTTATGTCTGTGAAAATATGCATAGAAAATGGTAAACGATTCTAAAGCCATGTGTTTGGATTAAACAAATTACTGTCATGTCTCTGTCAAGCGTTATGACAGAAGTATGTTCTTTGAACATGGGAATTGTGTATGCAATTGTTAATATAAATATTGTTAAAGACAATAAAGAGGACACAAGGAACATCTCAGGAAGTTTTCTAAGTATGGGTAAATTTAAATAAATTTTGAAAATACGAGAGACATTTATTTGGAAAAAAAATTAAAAAAAAATAAGAATTAATAAAATTGTAAAGAAATAAAAAGAAAAATTAAGCTCCTAAATAATTGAGGCATCTTTTGACTTTCGACTCCCTTATTTCTCTTCCTTGCCCTTTATCCTAAAGGTTATCTACCATGCTGCATGTCTAGAAACCTCCATAAAATGTCAACAAATCACAAACTTCATAAGGTTTCCACAACAGAAAGTATTCTGAAATAATGCCACTGTACCTTCCAACCACTATCTCAGTTTCCTCACGGCATGGATTTGTTTCAATCTTAATATTTTTCAATTTCACATCTATCTTGGCATCAAACTTCACTGGCATTCTTGTCCGGACCTCGCCTTGAATTTCAACAGCGTGTTGAAAGTATTCCGTGTTGACACCCATCATTGCAACTGTATGCACATATAAACTGAAACAGAGTGATGTGGTTGTACGTAAGAAAGGTGTTCATTTTTACACTGAGGTTCTTCTCTTTCATAAAAACTTCCACCAATAACTAGGGTATTAGAAACCTGCCATACCTGGGGTTAAAGTCAGACCGAATCTGCACGGCAGATGCAAGCAACTGAGAAAGTCGAAAATCTCCGCTTAAAGGTGGAGTCATCTTTCCATCAACTGCAAAAGACACAATAGCATTTTAAAAATGGTAAAATTAAGGGACTTGACTGTAAGCAAGACACAGTTTTCAGAAAGAGGTAATATTTTCTCTTAATGCGATGAAAGTGGCTGAGAAACAGGACATGACTTTGAGATAAAAGGTCTTTTTTCCAAGTCTGAAAAATAAAAAAAAAATACAGAAAACTTGTTCTGTGTTCAGGTGCTTCAGCCCCCAACCGTTTCAGCGATGCTGCTGGACTTCGCAATAAGGACCCAGAACTGGGCACAGAACTTCTGGCTCAGCCTCAAATGTGCTGCTAAGTAAAGGAGGAAACGCATTTCGGTGCTTGCTCTGTTTCAGCTTTGGCAGCCAAGGATGCACTTGACGTTCATCACCACAAGGGCACGCTGCTGATTCACCATCAGCTCGTCCACCAGGCCTCCCAGGCCCTTTTCTGCAAAGCTGCTGCTGCCTGGGTGATACCCAGTCTACACACTCACGGGGGTTACTCCGTCCCTTTGCCAGGTTTCAGCACACTCCTGCCAGGCCATCCCTCCAGCCTGTCGCTGTCCCCTGGAGCAGCAGCCTGACGCCCCCGCACAGTGACAACTCTCACTGCTTTCACGGGTCCAGCTTCTTTTTTAATACCTTCACTACTTCTCCTCCTGTGTTTTAAGACACTACAAAAATCAGGTCTTTTTCTTTGTTATCCTGCATCTTTCCCCAGCCTCTCTTAGCCTGTCCCTCCCACCCACTGGCACAAAAGACCTTGTACTTCCCAACCCACCGCTGACTGCAGCTCGTGCCAGGGCGGTGGTGTAGGACCCATACTCCAGTGGCAGGCCAAGGCAGCTGGGAACCATGTATCGCAGCTCCCCCATCCACACTGGCTGCGTCCACTGCCCTGTGATGCCATTGCGGATCTGGCTGGCAATTCTCTTCAGTGCTGTGTTTCGATCAGCAGGTTCCGCTATGGTCTGACAGAGGACAGATGTCCAAGAGGTGAGGAAATGGAAGGACAATGGTGTCTAGTCTTACAAAGAGAAGTAGGGGGCCCTGGTACCTTCATGGCCTGTTGCAGGACCTCCTTGTTGATGTTGATGAAGGCCACCTCTTGGCCAAATATTTTCAAGGAGGCTGATATCAAGGGGGTTTCTGTCGGCAGCTCTTTCCATCCCAGCAGCTAGGGAATGGATAAGGAAACAAATAAAGTTCCTTAATGCAACACTTTACAAATGACAGGTTAGCAAGGCAGTGACAACTATTACTGACCAACCTGCAATCTTCCTTTGCCCCTCATATTTCTTTGGCGTCCTGTTAACAGCATAGTGTTGCTATTTTAGACGTACTCCTTATCACTGTGATGTTCCCTATCCATTGTTCCCTATTCCAGTGAAATAATTTTTACTCTAATACAGAGGGGCCGCGCCATTTGTGCTATTAAACCCAGTTTGAAAGCACTGCACCCAGTCATCATTTCTCTTGAAGAGAAGGACAACTTCTTATAAACCACGTTGGGAAAAAGGAGGGAGGAGAAAACCTGCCAGGCATGACATACATTTGTGCTGTGATATCCACTTTCCCCTCATCTCACTGCTCCTTCTGCAGTCATATCTGAGGTGCGAAGGAAGTGGGGATGCAGCGGTACTTGCAAAAGATATCACAGACATTACAGGAGGAATGTCTTCTGCAGTCTTGCTGCAGATCCCTTCTTCTGCAGAGATACTCAAGCTGACTGCTGGTGGGTAACATACCCTCTGAGACAAGCTTAACTTCCATGATAAGCCTCACTAAATATCCCTTAGTGTAACCCGCACGTTATATTACTGAAAACACCTACAGCTTTTCCAAGCTCCTTTATCTTCTTGTATGTGGGATACTCAGCAAACGGGATGTTTCTTTTCATTATGACATCTGTGAGGCCCTCCACTCGGATGCCAACCTACGAAAACAGTATGAGAAGGAATAGTCTGAAACATACTTGCAGAGTGGAAACTTAGGAGTCAGATTTTAATATGAAAATTGTTCTATTTGCTTTATTACTGATTTAAGTAAATATTTACCTCTACCAGATCAGCCACTGAACCCACAGAATTTGCCATCAGTTTGGAAATTATTGCTGATGGGAACATCGTTCCTGGGCTGTTTATAACAAAGATTTCTCCAGCAGCACCAACTCTATAGTTGTCTGGGGTGGAAGTAAACAAAAGACCATTTTTCTAACCATTCTACTCATCATTCAAGATGATATTTCTGCAGCTTTTTCACTTATTGACTCTAAGATACATCATGACATAAATTTTAATTGTTCAGGCTCAAGTTAATAAATAGTTATTCCTGTACTTTTAGATATGTAACTGCCACACTTAATTCAATTTCTTATCCAAATGCAGAATCTTTTACAGGATGACAGGAGGCTGGAGCAGCAGGGAAATGAAACCAGAAAACAATGGAAAAAGAGAGACCACTGAACTGATCCGAGGTATGCTAAGTACATATTTCTGTAGCAAAAGGAGAAAGCTTCTCCCATAGTTGTAAGAATAAATAGATTAGATTTTCAGTAAGAAATAAACTAAACATTTCAGAAACCAGTCTTAGCAAGTATCTTACAGAATCTCTTTTTGCCGCAAGCAGCAGTTCTAAGGGGAAAAACTTTTCTAGACATAACCCACATGGGGACTGACAATGTTGCATCCTTCCAAGGGACTTGGTAACCCTTAAGAAGGGATTTCTAAAGTCACTGAAATGCTTTACTCACCAAAGTAAGTGCCTACTCGAATGACCTTGCTGTACCGATAGCTCAGCCTGTCCAGTTTGGGGGACAACAGCTTAAGGGCGATGTTGCAAGCTGAAGATCTAAACAAAGAAAGGTAATATATCCAGAAATAATCTACACTCCATCAGAATAAGAAACTGAATTCAATTTGTCAGCATATGCAGAAAATAGCATGCTTTATTCTTGTCTCTACTTACATGTTATACATAAATGGCAATCTGCTCTTTGACAAAGACTTCATGTGGGAATATACAAAACTGGCCACTTGCAAATTGCTCTCTTTCATTGCCACGTTAGCTATCGTTGTTATCAAAGCAAGGGCAGGCCTTGTCTCAAAGATAACAGCACAAGCCATCATTCGCACCTCGGGGGGAAGTGACTGGTCTGCAAGGATCTGGATGAGATAGCCCTGCACCTGCAGAGAGGAAACACGTTGTTGGGAATTATGAAAGACTGTCTAAGCAAGGTCTGTCTCATATGACAACTTTAGGTATCTGCACCATCTGAAAGGCCAAAGCCTTGCCTACGCTCGCCATGCAAGTAACCCCAGTGGTCAACGAGAGGTCATTGGTGACTCACTCAACTTCAGGGAAAGGTCTAGAAGCAGCAGCCCTATGGCAGTATTTTGCCTGAGAAGTCAATAGAAGGTCTCTCTCTCTCCTTATGACTCTTGAGGAAGATTAAATTATATGTCCAACTTCTACGTGGCTAAATTTCTACTATATATAACAAACATCAGACTTAATTAGTTACATCAGTTGACTTCAGAAACACTGCCGATACCTTTCTGGAAGCTTCCTACTGAACAATATTTACTATATCTTAGCAGAAAACAGCTGAAATATAAGCTTGTATTCTGTTGTTCTTCAAAATAAGCAAACCTAATGAAACCTCAGATTTGATGTCATTTAATTAATTGCCATCAGAGTATATATTTTCCTCCTTCAGTTCCTTAAGTAAAGAAATCCCTGATGGATGCTACTTACTGTTTTGGGGTCCTTCCAAGCTATCTTTCTTAAGGCCATGATGGCATCTGTCTGAATGTGGATCGGGATATCAGAAGCACTGGATGAAGATATTGGAAGGAACTTCAGGATGCGCTTTAAGCTGGCTGGTTCTCCCATGTTACCAATGCACTTCAGAGCTAATTTCATTTTGTCTTCACGGCCCCTGCTGACTGCTTCATCTGCCAGGTCATGGACGGGCTATGGGCAACAAAGCACATTTCAGCTTTTCCTACCTAATGTACATATATGTTGTCCACTGTGTTCCCCATACCCGCTAAAAAGGCTAACACAATAAAGTAAATGGTTCTAATAAAAGTACCCAGTGTTGGTTGTGGAAAAAAACTAATAAAAAAAGATGCAAAAGCTGTGTTTTCAATGACGAAATTATTGTCTACTTTAGTAAAATTATTTACTGCCTTTGTCCTGAAGGAGACCTCTGAAATGTGTATTTGTCCAACTGATTGACAGTTAATCAAAAATGTCCAGTTGACATTTTCATACCAGATCCAAAAAGAGTTAAGCCAAAGTAGTGTACATTAACAAGCTATTAGGAACAATCTACCTGAAGAGCTTCTTTAGGACAAGCTGAGGTCTGAGAACAGTATCTATTGACTACAGAACTATAACCCAAGCAGGCCACTTGCTGAAGCATGGGATTTTTCTGAATTCGAGAGCTGGTCATTAAATCCTGTGGGGAGAAAAAAAAGGGGGGGGGGGGGGGGAAGAAAAAGAAATTGGCATTTTATACAATGGTTGGCATAGCTTTCAGAGAAGGAAAATCATCACATCTTATCTAGGGGGCATAATATCAGAATTATTATTGTTCACATCCAAACAAATTAAATCAACTTGGAGACATTTCATTAGCAAGCTTAACTTAGGATCTTAATTCCACACTGGTTTCAACATAAATAAGCACATATATTAGTTCACAGAGAGCCATTCGATTTTCCTCAGCTGAGCATCACACAAAGTGAAGCTTATGGGTGAACATCAATCAATAAATACAGCATCTTTAGAACAGCATATGTCTCAATTACATTAACAAATCATTGTCAGTTAATATATTTTGCTTCCTATTTATGAAGAGGAATACTGACTAGAGATGGGAAAAAATCCTGTTAAGTGTAAATGATTACACTATTCTACTCACCGTGCAAACTATTCGATGTTTGCACTAACATTTTAACTTGCAGCACTTTCCAGTTTATAGGAATATTTTGCAATTAAAAGAGCTATTCAAATGATGCAATGCACAAATTTGTTTCAGAAGGAAGAGATAACATGGACAAAGATTTCCCTGTAGAAGCCATGACACATTAGTCTAGCATACTAAAATGGTACTTATTCCCAGAAGCTGTTATGAGAGAAGAGCTCTTCTATCACTACAGCAAAATGAAGACACATTATCTTCTCATATATGTTATGCCAAAAGAAATTCATGGATCAGCATTTATGCAAAATTGGTATACATGATGGGAGAACCCACTCTAGTGAACTTTATAATCAAAGGTTGACATCAATTAACATTCCTTTTGTTATCAAATTGGAAAGATTCATGTGGATTTACTCACTGCTGCTATTGGAAGAGTGTGTTCATCAGCTTTCATTAAATGGAGAGTCAAAGAAACAGTTAGAAGGGTCTGAATGTAGTTGAGGTCATCATTGCGAATTCTGGTCTTAAGGAATTTTAGTGCTTCTGTGGTGCCACTCGCAGAAACTGCACTCAGTAGCCATCGCCTGCAAGCATGTTAGAAATAGAAGTCCTTAATTCTAGCTCTCAGTTCTCCAGAAATGAAGATTTTCTTAGCAGGTTGCACAATGAAATACCTGTAACGAGGTTTATCTGAAACTTGTCTCCAGACAGACTCAAGAGTGTCAGCACTTGCTATCCGGCAGAGCTGGACCAGCTCTAAGAATCTATATGGAACATCGTCATGGAAATCTTGTTGGTTATTCAGGACTATGTGCTGCAGTGTTTCTACTATCTGTACAAAACATGAGAGAGAAGGGACACGTAATTAAATCTCTTGGTATTTCTGATCATATTTCTGGTCACTCTTAATTTTTGATTGGGAGAGAGAGTCAAAGACCTAAAAACTCTATACCCGTTGCTCAGGGTTTTTTGTCTTGATCAGCTGAAGTGGCATCTGTGGCAGTATGGCTGGGAAGTGGTAGCGAAGGCTGCCGTAGCTCTGCATGGGGACATCCGGGGCACTGCCCCGCTCATTTCTCACCTCCAGCAAGGTGAGATGCTGTCTGTTCAAGGGACAGAGAGGAATAAAAAAAGTGTCATAAAGTACGTGTACTTACAGCTTTACCCAACTGCTGCTGGGCTTAATTCTCTTCTCATTTCAACTGGGGGTGAAAGGGACCACTAGAACTTGTAATTATTCTCACTTTGAGAAGCAGCCCTGCACTCCGCCTACCTTGCTTCCATGACAGCCACCCCAGTGGGCTCATTGAACGGGGAGATCTGATACACCTGCTGTGATGCGACCTCCGTGATCAGTGTGCTGCTGTCTGACTGCTTCAGCTTGTAGGAGAAAGCAGCGGTCCCTTTGGTGAGTCTTTCTTTCTAGAGAAGCACAGAGAGACCACAGAGTGAATGGGGCAGATGGCTCAATGTTACTCATCTTTTCCATCTGCTTGGTGTGAGGAAGGTCTTTCCATGTCTCACATACCATCACGTCCACAGGGCAGGGATAGATGTAAGCCATTCCAACACTCTTCTGTACCTTTTCCTGGCAATTATTCTGGTCCACGGTTTTGGTAACAGAGACTCGGCCATTCCTCCTGTCCTCCTGGATGACATACCTTGTATGGCAAACACCTCCAATTCCAGCCTGAAGGGATCAGGGGAGAGAGTGAGACTTCTGAATCGTATCAGGACTTCCCTGCAGGAGAGGAATCTTTCAAGTAGCAGTAAGAGGGTAAGGATACACCGAACTATGTTTTGAAAGCTGTTACCATTGCTCACAATTAAACCTACTGAACTAAAAAACAGACACATAAACACATGAAATAGACACAATTTAAATTCAGTCAAGAAACTGAGAAAAATAATCAATTAATTAATTCCAACAATGAACAAATAAAATTGATCAAGTTGCTGGACCAAGGAAGCTATATAAAAAACACATTCATAGCTAATGTTTCATTTTTAATGAAGGCGTTGCATTTTAAACAAAGCCATTTTACTAATGTCTTTAAAGAATTCCAGCAAAAGTAATTCCTTCAAAAAGTTCACATATATTTTCTATGTGAATGGAAATCAACAGTTTCTCATGATGCATGCTTGAAAGGAGATTCAAATAAAGAGAAACATGAATGAAGAGCACCTAATCAGAACGCATCCTTTCAGTAAAGTTGTTTTAGAATGGGAAACACAAACCTCTTGCAATTCATAGACGTTCTGTGATTTTTTAATGGTTATCTGCAACATGTTCAGTATTCCTCTCACTATGTTAACACACAGATCTGAGCAGTCTTCTGGGGCATAAATGCTTCCGATCCGTCCACTGCTGTACTCAAATTTGAAGGGCCGGGTGAAACACGATGAGACTGCTTGGGTGATTTTGGAAGATCGAGTAAACGGATCCCTGGGCCAGACCCCATTGTATTCCTCCACTTGTGGAGAGCGAACCTGAGAAGAAGTTAAAAAAAAGGTATTGATGTGAATAAAATTACTTTGGTACTAAATGTGTAAACAGATTGGAAGAAATTAACCTAATCACTAGTTATCTACTCCTTCCTTCCAAATTTAGGCTTAGACATCCATGTAGCAGTTGATTATTTGATTCTTCCGTCTGTTGCTTACATTGTAAAATTGGTACAAGTCCTGGGAGTTCAGTAGTGTTCTTTTGTGGTAGAGAATCAGTTAACACATCCTTGTTAACTCTTGGGAAGATTGTGAACAGTTTACTCACATTAACTACATGGGGGAAAAAGATCATTCAGAAAGTAATAAAATAAAATTTCAAATAAATCAAATGAAATTTTGAAATTCCCTCCATTTATTTTCAGCCTTAGATTACAATAACTAGGCCACGATCTGCTTTAGACTAAATTTAACATTTAAAAATAAAATTATTCTAATTCTCTGCCCAAAATATTCTTAGAATGTTTCATTTTAATTCTTCCCCTCTCAACATGTTTATGGCTTTGACTAAACAAGTTGCCATATTTAACCCATAGTTCTGAATTTATTAAATCAACGTTTTGTTTGCTTGTTTCTTTACATGTACAGAAACACAACAGGAATCAGAAGCAATTCTACTGACTTTGTTGAAGTTATTGCAAGTTGAGGTGTGTCTCCCAAAGCACTCAACACAACAATTTCAGGATGAAGACAATAATGAGAAGTATAATCCCTAACTTATAATTTTGATATCTTACCGTCATTAATGAAAGAAGTTCTACAGCTCTTCTAAAACCCTCGAGAGATGTCCTTTTTGATGCTTCTCATGTTTTTTCCCAAGCAAGTAAACACAATCTATTAATTATCTGCATGACCTTACATCTGCATATCTGCATTTTACATACCCAAGTCCTTTCTCCCCACAGAACTTGGATACATTTGTTGGGAATTGAATAAAATCTTAAAATCAGAGCAGGCTTGAGTGCCTTAAATTAGAAATAAACATTTTGTAACAGAATCCCTGGTATTGACATCTCTACTTCGGATGCAAAGTCTTGAGAAGCCACTGCTACAAACAATTTTTCCAACAAGCACATGTAAGCAAATGGATGCTAAATTACTCCTCAATTTTGAAACTTCAGTTTGCAAATCATTCTCTGAAACTTGCAGTGCTAAGTTTTCAGTTCCGTTCCCTATAGCCTTCTTAGAACACAGGTGAGCAAAACACAAGCGCATGAATGGAACTTAAATTCAGTATTGATCGGTATGTTTTGAACAAGACGTGGTCAGTACCTTGAGGAGGTAAGCATTCTCTGATAGCCCACTGATCTCTAGCTTGCTGCTCAAGCGCACACCAGCTTTGCCCAGATTTCTTTCTTGAAGCCCATTCAACATAAAGCCTTCATAGCTGTACAGGTAACTCTTTCTGCTACTGAAACCCGGGTCTGTAGGGAATAACAACCAGTTAACACAAAAGCTGTAAGCATATTCTAAAGAATAGTCATCGTAACAAAGTCACCAGAAGAAGTTTATAGGTAGAAAATTACTTACCAATGTCAAACTTCTGGCTACCTACAAAAAGAGATGGAAAGCCACATGAGTTATATCCAGCCTAAACCTAATTATTGTCAGTGAACTCAACGAAATTCCAGGAAAGAAGAATGAAGAAGGGACATGTAAGCTTACCAACAAGGGTGAGCACTAGTGCTAGTATGATCCCCCTCATAGCGAAGGTGAATGGGGCTCTGCCAGGCGCAGTGAGACCTTTATGGAAGAATGCTCAAGAACACGTGGCTGTTTTCTGCTGAATTCTCAAGTTTTTTATCAGTTTATGTAAACACTCCTCTTTTTGCAATTATAGCTTCTCTTTACATGGAATAAAGAAAATCAAGTAATACCTTGGCATCTCTGATTAATAAACCTTTGTCTGATTGACAAGAAGTTTCAGTGTATTGTAGAAAAACACTTTTACTATGGCATTTAAAATAAATTTACAATAGATGTGTTACTTGCTTTCCTAGATTGTGTCATGTCTGGCTGCTGGTACATGGTCCTGCCACAAATGAAATTGGTTTTGCCCAGGTTAGGTTGACCTGGCACCTGACCCAAGCTGTTATCTAGCTGATAGTAGCCCAATTAGCAGTCAGTGTCATCTGCATCGACTGCATTCTCTCTTCCCTCAGCTTTGGTTTATGGCCATTCCTATAGGCCAAAGACTAATCTAGATAAACCTTTGCTATTCATGTATTCATATTGCACCAAAGCACAGGATTTAACATCCTACTGAGAAACAATATATTGAATGTATATATTTATTGAAATCACAGGATCAATGTGTCCTTTCAGCTCCGGTCACACTGACCAGGAGTATTTTAAATGAACAAAGGTTTCATAAGCATTCTGTAAATATTTTATCTTCCAAAGTAAATGGCAGCTAAATTTGAACAATTAAAAGCTGCAGAGATTCTCAGCAGCAAGAGGGATAGAAGTGCAGGTCAGCAAGAACTTTAGCATTTCCTACAGAACCAAATACAAAATGCAGCCAAGTACCTGAATTGAGGCAGGCTTGCAGCCAACTTCATCACTAACAATGATTTATATTGATAGCACAAGAACACATTCACAAAATCGTGTGTTCTAGAAATGTCAGGATCATGGAAACAGCTTGGCAGGTACCTTCAGAAATGGGAGATGAACTAAGAGTATGAATGGGCTCTTGTCAACCCTACAAAAACGTTAGTCCTCCAAAGCAAGCTGGGTGGCAGTTAGATCAACAACAAATGCACATAGTCTTCTGCGCTGGAGGATGTTTTTGGAGGTGTAACTTCCAGCAATAAACTGTGGTCTTCAAATCACACAAAAACCTTCAGTTATATTCTAATTCAAAATCTATGACATATTGGTTCTTCGGACACTTTATTTCTGTTCCCACGGTACCCCTAGCACAAGAGAGTGCTTTGTGGCAAACAATGTTTTAGTGACCACAACACAGTACGTTAACTTTATTTCAGCAGTTATTAGCAACTGCTCTTTCTGGATTGTCAGTCCCACAGATATCGATTTTTTCAACTGGATTTCATCTGGGCTTCAAATCCACCTGGAGTTCTGCTACCTCTGTTTTGGGAACTGTCACAGAATTCACATCAGAAGACTACATTGTTGTTGCAGGGATTTGCCTCAAGTGGCTCCTTTTACTTGATTATCAATTTATGTTCAAGCAGACAAGTATAATTTGTGCCACAAGTAATAAACTTTTCACAGTGATGCATGGCCAGCCCTTCCCTATATTTGTAACTAATTTTATTTTTTATAGTTGACTATTTCTTTATAACAAACTTATCTGTTATGTGTTGCATTTAGTTGTAAACCATGCACAACTCAAAAAAAAATCCAAAGCTAATATCAAAAATTTGAATAAAGGAATATGAGTACAGTGAATGTGAAAAGTAAAGCATAACGTACACCATGGATGGATGCTTTTTGTTTAACTAAACCGCAGCTTTGATGCAAACAGTGAACGCAAGAGATCAGACATTTTGCAACAGGTAGTAATAAATACACTATCAAACAATGTGAATAGTTCTTTCAAGGATCAGTTTTTTGATCCAGTTTATCTTCCTTTCATTCTTTGTAATCTATTTCTCTCCCAGATTAGATTGGTGGGAGTGACGGTAAAGAATCAAGCATGACTCCACCCACAAAAAGAAAAAAGAAAAGCACACAAGTAGTAGAATTCAACACACATAGCACTCCCCCTGTCCTGGAATCCAGGAAATATTTATTTTCCATTCAAAAACAACCTGTTTAAATTGGTATAATTTGGAGATTTATTAGGTAGTTACCTTGACCCAGTTGAAGTAAGCATACAATAACCTCTGAGAAGAGTAAGAACATGGTCTGAGTTTTTTTCCACACACGTGGGAATGCATTTGTCCTACTGCATCTATGGAGAGCAAATCTGCAGCAGTTACTGGAAGCAGTACTTCAAACATGGAAGGGGGCTGTTTCGTAGGGTGAATATTTCCATACGTAAAACTTTCATTTATTAATTTTTTGCTATGCAGTCTGTTTTGCAAAAGCTATTCTGTATCATTCTCAAAGAAAGAAAATAAATGAAAAGCGTAACAACTGTAAACTAAACCTGGAAAATAAGTTCTCCTAATTAAACTTACATTTATGGTAGAAGCACGTTCACAATACGTAGTCTGAAAAAGAAGCCTAAATAACAGCACACAAAGCATGTTATATTTAAAGATTTTGTGAAGTAAAACAGCAGATTGTAACAGAACCATTCATCTTTTCAATATCAAACACAGGTACTGTACATACCATTTTCGCTAGCACTTCTTGCTCCCTCCTAAGTAGGCCACTTGCCCCATTATCTCAGATAGATGCCACTGTGTAGTGACACACCTGCATGGCATTCATAGGAGCAGTCTCTCCCTCTGCTCCTCAACGGTCTCTGATTAAGATCCCAAAGTTCTAATGCTTCACCATGGTGGAAACAATGTCATCATATTACCAACAAGGCCATCCACGATGTTCATACAATTATTAGCAGCAGCTGCACGCTTAGAAGCTTCCTCATCACTGCACAGAGTAATCCAGAAACTGTAGGCAACGCTCTCCATCTTTACAGAGAAGGAATTGACCCTGTATCCAGGCTTCCAGAACAGGCCCGTGAGGCCAGCTCAGGACTCAACTGCATACATATTTCTAGCACAGTTGATTCTTCCATGTAAGCATTCAATTAAATTTCCACTTCTATGATACGGGTCACAGAGAATTTAAACAAAAGTTAGTACAACATACTTAGGTTCCTAATCATTCAATAGGCACAACAGATTAAATAAATAAATATATTATTTTGCTCTTCAAAGGCATTATTATCCTAAAAGTGATCACCAAGAAAAAATTGCTTAATAAAACAGTCCAATTAAAGTATCCAGCAAGAACACGTTTAAGTGCCCCCAGAAAACATCAGAGAACAATCACTTCAGAACAGCAGCAGCCCCTAGTGGCATCTTGATAATTGCCTCAACCATGGATTTACAGATCTTGAGTAAACTAGTTTCAAAATCTGATTCTGGCATGTAAAATACTCTTCTCCCATTCAAATCATAGAAAATCCTGGAAGAGCTCCACAGCGATTGAGACCATCTCCTGGCTCCTCACAGGACTACCAAAATTCAAACCTTGTCTGAGAGCATTGTCTAAATGCCACTTGAACTCTGGCAGTTGATGTAATGACCAGTGCCCTGGGGAGCCTGTTCCAGTACCCAGCTCCCTCTCTGGTGAAGGACATTCTCCTAATATTCAGCCCGTACCTGTTCCTAGACAGCTTCATGCTTTTGTCAATATATATTAAATTCTTCAGCTTACGTCTTGAGTATAATTTTGAATACAGGTTTTTATTTGTTCGTAACTAATATTTATGCAGGTTCTGTCCAGTGTTGTGGGGAAGGCATAAGCTCAGCAGAACCTATGAGTAACGATCACTTATTTATTGAGTGGGAACTGGAGAAATACATTTTAAAATAGTCTTTTTAAAAAGAAATACAATGTGATGATATTTGTATTGTCTTCCCTATCTGGTTGCCCATGCAGTAAGAAGAGCTAACCAGCAAGATCAATGTACACAATTCTGCTTCTTTATGGATGTAGGACCGTTCTCACACAGCAAGTATTCCCTGCAGTTTGCACTACTACTTCAAATCAAGCTGTAGCTCAAGGTGCTGAACTGATCAGCAAAAACTCCAAAACTTTCCATCTTAGCTCCTTGAAGAATTTCAGTTTTCCTTTCCTGTTATTCTACTGCTATTTTCTCAGGTATCCCAGTCACTTTATTACATCCAGTTGTGAAAATTAAGAGCACAGCAGCAATGTAATTTCAGTGAAGTATTTTAAGTTTCAGAGTTAATTTCCTTCCACTGACCTCAAGAAGTGCAAAAGTTTCTTAGGCACCTTCCAAAAGATTAATTGGACTAGGGCCAGAGCAATACTCACACGTTAACAAATGCATGAGCAACCAAAACAGAAGAGATGGATGTGTAATGGGAAAGGAAAAGTATGTGTATTGACTCAGGTGAAGGAGACATCTCATCTGTACAAGGCTATTTTTAGAAAGTTATAAACAAAGTAGATTTCGTTAAGGCTACACCAAAAATTCTGGAGCCCACTAAGATGAAAAATAAGCAAAACAAAACTAGCATCAAACAGATAGTGAACCTTGGCCCTACAACCACGATAATTAAAAAAAAGTAGTATACACAAATCACAGAACCAAATTTTCTTAAAACAGACTTATGCATTTATTTTTTACATTTGAAATAATTTTATTCCTGACTGAACCACTGAAAGTCCTAATGCATCTGTAAACAGAGTATCACTATAAAACAATTTAAAATACCATGTAAAATGATATTATGGATGTATGTGTTTCATTTCATGGTTTCTCAGCATAATCATTTTGTCTATTTACAAATATATAAAGATTTTGCGCTTTAGGTCATCTGAAATATCAAAGAGGTATTTTCAAATCACGCAAATTAATAAATATAGAACTTGTTTTGTTAAAAATCTACAGTATACTGTACATTCAAGTTGAGGCAAAAGAAGTTTTAATGCCAGTTATGCTTGAGAGATAAATGAGTGTTTCCAATAATTAAACCATTCCTAAAAGTGCTCTCTGTCTGTGATAAAAAGAAACATTAGGATCCAATATTTCATTACAGCCAAAGTTTCAGACCATTGCTTCATTCACAGAATCACAGCTTCTGTTACTAGAAAAATATCAAAGCTTTAATATACTTTTAAATAAGCATCTTTCAAGAGTCACAAGAAAAAGAGGCAAGAAATGTCTGAAAAAAATAATAGAAGCCATGTGCACACACACGTACACATCACAGCTCAGCTTATCACATAACCCTTCAGAAGAACAATCAAACTCACAGCATCCTGTTTCACTTTAGAACAGTAAGTTTATGAACACCTCTAACAAAACAGCAGGCAACCCTAGGAAGTCTAAGGCAGTTGTTCTACGTGCAAGTTTCTACATAGCAGAGTGCCAACTCCAGAGTCTTTCCGTGACTGTGCATTACTCATTTTCTTCCTTGTCACTTTCCTCCCACTGATTTGGTTTGCTGTCTCCAGCAGGTTTTTTTAATGCAGCACTGAAACTGGTAAAAAGATAAAGTTACAGCATAAAGAACTGCACATTCAGTTATAAATTACACTTCAGAGAGAATCACAATACTGTTTTTATATGATGTTTAATGCATTCTGTAGATCAATCACAGAAAGATCTAATCTAGGTCTTATAACAAATTCATCACTGTTCTACATAGAGTTCAGCACTATGAAAAACTAAAAAAACTACAAGAATCATCCACAACATCATTTCAGATACCTGTTATGTGCAAAATACTGAGAAGTCTGGCAGGATTCGGCTGAAGCAGGACCACTCAGCATACAGTGAGGTTTTCTTTGCTGAGACACTGAGTTCACTAGCCGATTGTCTTGGTCAGAAGCTGGAAGGCATACAAATAATCAGTTAGCTCACATTACAGTTAAAATCTAATCCTTCAAATGTTTTCAAGTCTTCTACAGAAAGAACAAACAAACAGCACAAACACCCTCCTCCCAATTTACAGCATGTCTATAATAATAAATACAGCCAGAAACACCAAAATTGTAGAAAAGTCAATTATAAACCAAAAGCTTTAGTACACAGTCTTAAATAAATCTCACAAGTTGCTCATAGATCATTAGAATCAAGTCATTCTTCAAGGGCAACAAGGCAAATGATCTGTTCCTAAAAATATAAATGTTTTTCTACTATGGAAACGAATTATATTCAAACCATCTTATAGATAAGAGGAGGAAAAAGCATATTACAGTAACATAATTTGAACCAAATACTTGCTTCCTAAGAAGGCACTTGGAGTTGTCACGTTTTCAGAGTGCTTGTAATCAGTAGACATACTTAAGAACTGTTGCTTCAGCCATGCTCCTCTATCTTCTTCAAATGCTTTTCTCTAGGAAAAGAAATGACAATTTACAGTTATGACCACATGAACAAGCTTAGTCCACATTAAATCAATGCTATTCCATCTAAAAATCAAGAGTTATGGAATATCCATGCAACTAAGGTGAGCCAGCAGTTTAACAACTAATTACAGTCATGTAAGTAAGCTTTTGATTCCAACAAGGGTTAGCTGAGGAGTTATTTTATTTACAAGCCAAACTCCATGGTTTGTTTCAGAGGTCTGAATAATCCTTTCATTTTACTGTTCTCCACTTCAGTGACACAATCTCCTACCACTGTCTCCTGTGCTCCCCCTGCCCCCACAGTGCTGCACTACCTCCTGGAGATACCTCTCATTTCTAGACAGTTGCTAATAAGGATTACCGCTTAAATCTCAGTCCTCAGCCTTCTCATAAAGAAACAGAAGTGACATTGAAAATAGCACTGATTACTTCCATAAAAAAAACTGAGCAGAAAGAAAGGTGATCTTTCTTCTTCCAATCACTCTACGAGCACAGAAGTAGAAAACTCTGTCTAAAGACAAACTTCAAAAAGATGCAAGGGATACGGAATCAAGAGACGAGCTATTCTAACTCCAAAAAACCATCAGTGAAACAGAATGCTCCCATCATATAAAATATGAAGGCTTGCAGTATTGCTTCTACTTTCCCATTTCTCCTTTCAAATTTAAGTATTTTAGCATTCAGAAGCACAGGTAACTACATTTATGTTGTAATATGGTCTTAAATATTTCAGGACAGACGTATCATTTATTATCCCTCAAAAATTACAAAGCTAAATTCAAGATCACACATTAAATTCAAGAATTCACTAAAATGCAAGTAAAATAAAATGAAAAAGTTGGAGAATGCACAATTACATATGGAGTGGCCTGAGTCAATATTTGTCACTGTATGAACTACTGTTGTACCAGCATCTCAAGTAAAACTCAATATTTTATTTTCTTGACCTTTCCCATTCCTCCCTGCTAAGATCTGTAGTCTTCTTCATGTTTTGATCTTAACTTCTGGCTCGATCAAAAGACACACATGCTAGAGCACATTTAGAGAAATATCCATCCCAATTCCCTCTCAATATATGTCTGTTTCCTGGCCAGCTTAAGTACAAGAACACAAAATGGCCCTACTGAGGCAAAGACATTTTGGCTTTCTGCAAAACTGGCTCCCATGAAAATTTAGAAATTGAGAATCTTTGAGAATTCAATACTGCAGCCAAATCTGACAGTGATTTGCATAAGCCTTGCCTGTCTTCAGAAGCTAAACTAAAACAGCATCTAATCAAGGACTTAATGATTAAGTGGACTGATCTTTCAGAAGTGCCTAAATATTTCTAAAGCTGCAAGAAAAATGATTCATCCCAGTTGCAGCAAACACATATTCCAATACACAGAAGTTTGGTGTTGTTTTTTTTTTTGTTGTTTAAGTGCCAGCTGAATGATCTGCTGCAGTGACCAAAGCTGTATTTTACAGAGTATGAGAACGAGCTCTCTGTATAGAGATGTAAGGGAACAGACGTTGTGTATTAGGTAGTTTTTAGTGTGTGTTAGTTATTGTTATACTGTCTTCCATAGGAGTTCCTTTTCTAATACCTTTCCACTTTTCTAATACCTCTAGTCCTAATCTAATAGCAGCTTCTGTAAAACTTCTTCGTTCCTTCTCAAAATTCTTTTTTTGCTCTTGAAATAGTCTCCATTCTTCCTGAAGACGCTCTCTTTCTTCCAACAAATAGCAGTCCTGTAGTAACAGAGTGGTGTCATCATCACATGGAGACATAAGCTGTTGCTGTAGATATAAATACAGAAATAATAATTTTGGAATGACTGTTGTTTAGAATTTCCACAGATTCAGTTTGACCAAAAAACAGATGAAGTTTGATAAGCAAACAACACAGTTGGTAGGGGCAGTCTCAAGCAGCTAGCAAAACACCTCTGCTCAGGCAGCTGGCCTTATCAGCCTTTCTCATGTCTATTAACCTCCCCCAGAATTTCTACCAGGATTACAAATTCATTAAATTACTAATCAACTGAATAGCCCACTTAGACCAATCACCAAGACATTCTATTTAAAAAGCACTATCAATAAAAGGAAAAGAACTCAGTTGAGTGATAAGTGACATAAAAAAAATAAGTCACAGATTTGGTCATGAAAAGTAACAAAATTTAAAGCCTGCTACCTGTAAAAGTTGTTGCTGAGTTTTGATCATTTCTTTACATTGCTGAATTTCTAACTCTAGCTTTTCAGTTTCCAGCTCATGGTCTTCCCTTGAAATTACATCTTTGTCATTCAAAGCTTCCGAATGCACACGTGACACTAAAGGAGGGGAGAAAGGGAAAAAAGTTACCTAAAAATAATTCCTCACAACACTCAGGACTCGGAGCAATAGCAAAGATTTTTAAGCTGTAGTAGTTTCATTCCAAAAGACACATTCACCATGCACTCAAAATTACTTTTATCAGGACAAGCAATCCAGAACTACTGCTATGCACATAATTAGGCACTACTGTCATTTTTCTTGAGCGGAATATTAAAATATTCCCTGATTTTACATTTCTTCAGGTAAATCACAAGTCTGCACTTCAATACTGTGGTTTTTTTTTTTTTGTGCATGCAACAACTTGTTTCAGCAGTTATTTAAAAGCAAATCACAACAAATGAAGATTTCTTTTCACTGATATACGGTTAGCCTATTCTGAACCCACTACTTAATGGTCTGTATGTTCATATGAGTATGGCAGTAACTATATATATCATAGATAAAAAAAGAAAGATTTTTCCCTCACGTTCTATGAAGGAAAAACCAGAGCTAACAGTTGGAACACTGTGTGCACATTTTTAACCCAGAAAGGGAATTAGAGAGGAATAAAATGTGCGTGAGATTAAATAATGCAATGTGGTTGCACAAAGATACAACTATCACAGCATTTGTAATATGCCAAATTTTGATCCCCTGATGACAGTGTTTAAACACTAAGCAAAGGCTAACGGATTAGAATATGGCCATCTCTATAAATTCAAAAATCAAACAAAACCAAAAACAAAAAAGTGACTCCAAGAAAACTGCAAATACTTGAATCTTTTTCTCCTGATGCTTACAATTACTTTTTTGTTAGTATACTGAATCAAGTATTACTCAGAATAAGTGATCTTAAAATCCTTTCTATAAGAATACGTCTATACCAGAGACCACCTGCTCTTTTATTTGCAACTACATTCATGACCTTCTCACTCTTATTCCTGACTGCAAACATCCTTGTTGTAGCAGCAGCATTTGCTTACATTGGAAAATAATACTAGGAAAGAATTTTATATATTTTTAGCTGTCTTTTAATGCTGTTTAACAGCTGGAAATGAGGAGAGTCCAGGATCATACCATCAACCAGTTCATTTTAGAATGCCAGCAGAAGCAGTAGAGGTACGGATGTGACAAGCACAAACTCTAAGAAGGATCTATATATCTCGTATCACAATTTGAAAGAAACTGGATATCTGCATTACTAGAACAGCTCAGAAAAGTGGGGAAATATAACCAACATTTATAAGTGATGCTCTGAAAATAATGCTTCCTGCCCCTGATGTCACAGGCCAACTTAAACAGATGATGGTGGTATGGCAGTAGAGGTTGAACCTTCCCACCAGCGTTCTGTTACGTTTTGTTGCCATGTGACAGATGGCAGCAGCAGCGCAGTAACGGCATCTGACGTGGAAATGCATATGAAGCAAAGGTGTGTCATTTAATTTCTCCATGCAGAAAAAACAGCACCCACTGACATTCACTGATGCTTGCTGAATGTTTACGAGACCAAACAGTGGATGTAAGCACAGCAAGATGGTGTGTGGCGTGTTTCAGCAGTGATAACAGCAGGTCGCCTCCACTAATGCAGATTTTTTGTGAGCATGACACGTAGACTCCTGTTCATTGCTGGCAAAAACGCATAGCTAACAATGATGACTATGCTGAAAAATGGTTTTACGTAGTTAAGAATTTGCTCTATCAAACAGCATTATTGTGCTCTTTGTATCTGTAGTAGTTCCCATGGAAATAAATAGGAGGCATTACTTTTGGAGTGACCTGCATATTACAGGGCATGTGTTCCCAAAAGAAAAATAAATTATTTCTTCAGAAAGTTGTTTACCATGTCAAACTACAACTGTGACTGTTCTCAGGATAACAGACTTAACTAGGCAACTGCTTTCCTAACTTCTCACAATTTAAACTCACACAGAAAATGACAATCACAAGCCTTTTCAGGAAGTCTATCAGGTCACAATCCCTTCCATTTAGTTTAGACAGACAGTAATGTAAATCCAAAGAGCACGGTACCAAATGCAATTATCAGCAGCATTTTATACTTATGTGAGAGTTAAACATCACCTTGGTTATCCAGCTTTTCAACATGATTTTTCAGCATTCTCCATTGTTTTCTAATGCTGTTGGTAAGCTGCTCTCGCACTGTTTCACATGACAGTTCCCACATATTCTCTTTATTTAACTCTCCAATGTCCTCCTCCAAGTCTGAAAGTACCTGTAGAAATAGAAACAAAGTCTGCTGCAAGCCATCCTACCATTAAAAAAAACATACTTAAATATGTATATAAATTTATTTTACCAAAGGAAAGTAAAACCTTGTATACTGAAAAGACTTTTCCAGGTCCTTCCACTGCAAGCCTTCCAAGAAGTTTACCTTTTTCATAATCAAATGGCTCCAGCACTGCAAACAATCACGGACTTAATCTTAACTGAAGAATACTTACTGGCCCATCTTCAGGCCTTTCTTTAGGTTTTTGTTTCTGTGGTGGAAGAAGCGAAATCATCTCTTTCTTCATTTGCTGAAGAACTTTTTTCAGCTCAGCATTTTCCAATAAAAGTTGTTTTTGGCGTTGTTCATAATCACTTAGCAGAACTTTGTACATTTGTTCTTCATTTCTGGAAGCAGAAATGTGACAGTAACAAGGTGACAACACAACAAATACTTCAATTAATGTTTTAAAACAACAACTACAGTTTCACCTGGCTTCCGTCTTATCAGTCCTCCATGCACCTCTCTTCCCATCAGCTCTACCAACATAATTTAGAACTTCCATAGCTAAAATGAAAAGGAGATTTCAAAGCATGAAACAATATGCAAGTACATACATATCCAGGAGATGCTTTTTTTTTTTTTAACCTTTTGATGTAATTATTGTCAAGAGACCACATTACTCAAATATGCCCCTCAGTCTTAAGACCCAAGTGAGACCACGTTGCCCTGCTTAACAAAGCAAGAGTGAAATAAACAAGGAAAGAAAAAAAATTGTGTTTGGAAAGCCAGGGTGGGGATATTATTCTATCTCACCTATTTTATACACCTCTTAACAACATCCTCACCCTCTATTTCAGCTTTTATATAAATAGTGTATAAATTATTTTAAAATCACAACAGAACAGTGGTTCAAACTCAATTCTCATTAGCTCTCAAGGAAACAGGAAGTAGGTTTAAGATCTGGTTATTTTGACCTCAGTGATATTTCAATTAGCATTAGCAAATTTCAGTAAAAAAACATGCCACAAGTTTTGTTCACTTAAGCGTGAGGCTTCTAGAGGTTACTAAATTACTTTCTGTTGCCAAAATAGGTGTTCCTGCCACAGTGTCCTAATGCAGTCTGGTTTACTTGCATGGTTTCAGAAAAGCAGAACCAACTCAGCAACATGAATAGCTGTCTCCTGGTTCAGCAGACTAAACCAGCTCACTAAAATATGACACGCTATAGACGGCAAACAGCTGAGAGTGTTTTGGGGGGTGGCAAGAGGAATAAGAAAAGAAGAGCAGGACTTCCTTTCCAATGACATCAGTAGCCACGTTTCATCTAACAAAAATTTCATAGTATATTTTATGTTCCACTGGTTACTTAAGCACTGGGGAAAAGTGATACAAACACAGCTAAAATCACATATAAACATTTTTAACATACAAAGTTTACAATTTTGCTGTAGTACTCTACTTACCTATCTTTTTGTCCTTTTTGTTCATGACTAATTGGTGTAAGCGTTCCTTTAATTTGTTGTATTCTCTCTCTTTCCTCTTCATATCATGATTGTACTGTGTAGCTCTACTTGAAATTATGTTCTGTAACTTCTGAACCTAAAAAGAATCCCACAAGAAAACACATTTATTCAACTAAAGCACAATACAGAGACACTTCTTCAGAAAAACAAAACAGATGTGAAATGGAGCTTACACTAAACTATTTCTGGATAAAGGAAATGACAGTAGAAATCAAGAGAACTCTCCCAACCTATAGATTCTGACCTATGACTTATCTTAGGAAATTTAGTTGCTTTTACGCACAAACCAACATAGTAAGGAACAAATTATAATGTTACAGTCCTCCTTATGAAGAACTAGGTACATTTTTTGGCGATTCGTGCAATATCTTCTCCAATGTCTTCATTACAAAGAGAAAGACATGTTTTTGGCTTCAGTAAATGACATTCAGTACCTAATTACACATTAAATTAGTAAGCCTAAGCTTCCATCAAAAAATAAACTCTTTGCACTTTTTGGACAGCAGGATGGGAAAAGAGGGATGATACTATGTAGTCCAAAAGGACATTAAAACAGATCACAAAGCACAATAGTACCAATAGGCTGGGAGGATTTTGACTCAGTTTTAATCTAGCTAACATACAGCTAGCTCAACACGCCCAAGGTTTTAAGCTGGAACTTCTACACTTCATTATATACAGATAATGTTGTGATTGCCAGTTGAATATTTATGAATGAAGAAAACATTTAAAGAAATTTAGGAGTATGTAAGTACAGCGTAGTGGGGACTACCGGGAAACAAATCCCAAACTAAGGAAAGTGTTTTCTGATTTTGGTTCTTCCAAGACTCTCAAATTTAATGAGCATGGGCCTCCCCCTACCCCCTGCCTTTTGCTCACTTCTACAATATAAGGAAAAAAAAAAAGTGCTCCCACACACATAGTTTGAGAAAGCAACCGAATCCTACAGCTCCATCTTACTTCTACATATTTTTAAAACATAAGATAATGGATAATCAAAAGCATAAAAAGCATAATACAATTGTATGTGCCTCTGTAGTGCTCTCCAACAGAATCATAACTTTATAGAATGCATTTGTGCAACGTGTCAGTTTCACTTTGCAGAGAGACAACATTTACAAGAAAAAAACAACATTCCATGTGAACCACCAGATACCTTGCAAAATCATCATTACTGAAAATCTATGTAATGATTTGCATTGATGTACATAACTCACTTCATCCTTTTCATTTTTGAGTAACTGGTGCAAATTTCTGTTCTTGCTTTGCAGTTGTCTGTCTCTTTCCTGAAGGCCAACTATTTCCCTTTTAGATAACTCCAACTGTTCCTAGAAAAAATGTCGACATTTCAGTACCGATAAAAAAATAGCTAAGGATAACAATAAAGCCAAAAAAAGGCTAGAACACTTCACTTTAGACAAGTCTTCCTGTGTATTTGACCACCAGTGTTTCATCATCACCTTGCATTCTCAACGACTAGTAAGTTCTGTTTTCTGGACCCAGAACTATGATTCTCCAGTACAAGAAACACTCCCACTCATCAAAAACAAAGATTTAGCTTGGTGTTCAACAGATTTTATCTTATACAGTTACTGCTTTTTAGGAAATCAGGATTCTGTAAGCATCTATACCTCAGGAGTAAGAGGAAATAATAAGCAACCTGTATGGGTTGAGAACGATTATCAACGATTTAAGTGGATTATTTCTCTTAAGTAAACAAGGGAACAATGAACGTAGATATGCAAGTTGTGTCCCATTTACTTTATTGTGGTCAATTTACATAAAATGAAGCTTAACCTAAGTTTCACCAATAGCTTCTGAGCAACCTTTATAAAAAGGCTTTGTGGTCAGTTATGCAAGAAATCCAACAACAACAAAAATAAATGCAAAAAGCTATACATAAAGAGCGATGACGGGTACTAGAAAAGTTGCCTACATAGGGTTTTTATTTTTGCTGTTGACAGTTATATCATGGATTTATCTTTTAAAGCTGGGCATACTCTTTTGGGCAATACTAAATGAGCTGAACTGATGCATTCAACATTTCTGTTTAAATTGATTAAAGAAATCATTAAAGAAAACTTTAAGCAAGTTTTTGGTTGTCTCATTAATTCATACTTCATTAAGGAATTTAGAAATGAAAAAAATCAAAAAACAAAAATGTCCATAAAAGTACAATTGCAGATTAGTATTGGGGAGGACAAAAAAAATTTATTCACTGTTAAGAATGTACAGTATCTGTTAAACACAAACGCTGCATTATATAGAGAGGTGAAATTATCTTGTTTTCTACCTTTAATTTAGCATAGCAGTTCTGTAAGTGATCCATATCGCTACCCAGTTTCAAATGCTGCATTTCTACTTCTTCCTGAGCTCGAAGGTTCTTATGCTGCAGTACAAGCAATTCATTCATGCAATTTATGATTGATACTAAGTTTAATTCCTTTCCTTTGGACTCCACATAAATAGAAGGAAAGCCCAATGTTGTCAATTCCTGGTGAAAAACAAGGTGGAGAGGGGGGTGGAATAAATAACTGGATCAATCTTCCAGATGAACGGTAGCAGTTGAAATCCCATATGAAGGCAAAAAATATATATATTCTACTGCATGACAACTTTAGCTTCTGAACATTAAGAAAGAAGCCTTCCAAATATAGTGCATCTTCATTACGAAAACTGATTTAAAGACATTTTCAAAAAACCTCCAATAAACAAGTTGTGGCTTACCCTATTGAGATAGGATATACTCTGTTCAATATTCTCTTCTGTGCAGAAGGCACTGAAAAAGCTGTGCATGCTTTTGGATGAAGGCAGTGGCAAGCGTAGCACTTGTGAGTTCATGTTTGGAGGAGATATCCTTTTCTCTGAGGTATACTGAAATATATTTTTGCTATCTAAAAGTTAAAAACATTAAGAAACAATTCAGGGCTAATAGCTTAGGACATTACATACAAAAAACTTAAAAAAAAATCAAATCCCTTTACTGAAATTATTATTTATAGACGTTCACAAATCTAGAGCTTTGTGAGTGAAATATAACACATAATAAACATATCACAACAATCATTTTAAAAGGACAGATAAAATTCTACTGCATTCCAGCAGCATTTCTATTAAAAAGCACCATACATACTAGACCGGCTAACATGATGATAATAATGTGAAGTATCTCATGTTTAAAACCCTAATCTCTCTTTAGCATCTATAATACCATGGTAGAGTCAGCACATTTACTAAATCTAAAATATTACCAGTTTACCTGATGACAGCACTGGCACAGTAACAGTCTTCCAATCTCCCATAGCAACAAAACAGGCAGGGTACCCGAGCAACCCGTTCAGCAGTGAAGCATTTAGTACAATTCCTGGCAATCTGTGTTACGTAGGCATCTCCTAAAATAGCAAGAGCATTTTAGATTAACAGCTAGAAGATTAAAGCAAGCATAGGAGACAGACTACTAGACCTAAATCATGTGACTTTTTTTCTTCTTCTTTACACTGTAAAGAACACCATAATCACAGTACATATTATGCTGTACACGTGATGCATCTATCTACACTTGCCTCAGACTTAACCGTGTCTCAACCATGCCAACCCTCTGCCCATTCACATTTTCCAGTGTTTTCTTCCTGTAAAACTAAGAGGTGCTGAAAAAAACTAAGTGAATATTCAGATCCTAAAGGAAATGACCAACTTTAGGTCTGTCATTTCTCATGTCTGTAAGGCAAGCTTTCCTTTTATTCCAACCAAGTCAACTGTGCTTTTTAAAAATGTAATTCAAAGTCAAAATAAAGACGCTTCTTACATGCTTGTTTGGCTTCTGTTGGATCCATCAGATAGAGAAACCTGCAAACGAAAGAGCGTGAAAAAGACTAATTAAACTACAAGTATATATAGAATGCAATTCTGCATTCTAATAAAGAATTTGAAACTCAAAACACAGAAATTCCACTAATGACTGTTGGAAATTCTACAAAAATACTACTGTCACTTCAGATCTGCAATTAATTTCAAATAATCTGGCTTCTATTCTCTAAGAAACCACACAACCCCTAAGAGATCTTACCAAATTACCTCCAAGTACAATATCACTAACCCATGGGTCTGTACACTGAGAACACTGTTTTGACACAGCATCTATTAATCCATGCAACACTTGACTGTAAGTGGAAGTGAGACTAATCCAAGTGGTGGAATACTATGATTCTCCATGTTTTAGACCTGCAATTTGCATGCTGTGTTATTCACAGGAAAAAGTTTTCTGAGAGTTCCTCTTTTGTGAAGCTTTGTTTCTAGGTACACCAACAAGAGAATACAATAAAAATGAACAGAAAGACAGGCTCAGAGAGATGTCTAGCAATCATACAGAATGCAAAAATACAGAGGGAATATGAAAACGTCTGTCTAGTTAATGCAGCTATATTCTTCTCACATTACGGACTCTAGAGCTTTTTGACTTGAAAGGGCAATTAGCAGTACGGCACATACTGTTCAATACATCAGACTCACAAACATACACCACGAATTCACTATCTGTTGAGCGCTAAACAGAAGAACTTCAACTGTTAAACCAACACCCAAAAGTAACTTGTTATATAGCATCAGAAGAATGCACTAGCTTTGAAGTAGTTATCAGTTAAGAGCACAGTCAGCATTTTGTACTTGCATCATCCATACATACTGTATTTAGAACCACACTCAGATGTGCAGGAGACAATCCACACGTCAGCTGCAGAAGGGAATGCCACAAGCCCTTAGTTCCGTGCTAAGATCATCTCATCAGTTCCACATGGCTTCTGCTGCCAGTTCAGGACCTCAGCCATGATTTTTAAAGCTATCTCGTGATTAAGAATCATCAGCTACATTTCCTTGCCAATCTAGGCAATTTCTCTGGAACAACACAGCTCAAAATAGACTCACTGAAACATGCAAGAGCTACAGATGAGCAGCCCTGATGAAGACAGTGGTGATGCAAAATGAACTTAGATACACTGTATTCATAAGAATTCATAAGAAAGTCCACCTTTAGTACTCCACAGTACTCCACTTCAATACCACAACATATGGAGGAATGTGTTCAGCACAACTCTGAAGCAGTATTTAATTATGGAAAAATAATAAAATAGTACACAAGATTTAAAAGTATTTTGGGGATCTCTCTAAGCTATCCAACTTAACACTGGAAGGCTTTAACTAACGAAAAGGGCTAAGATGTTTCCTGTTTTAGTTTATTGAGGGGGGGAGGGGAGAGGGGTGAACTGAGTTGTTTTTTGTTTCCCTCTCCCCATCCCCAACCCCCTTAAATCCTTTTGGTAAAACACACAGTAAGAAGCTAAAGATTGACATTTGCTGTTTCCCAGAATCTCATACTGAAACCAAAAATCCATGGGTGGGAGAGAGGAGAAAAGAACAAGTCTCTGGACAGCCACAGCCGCTGTAACTAATTAATGATTTTCTGTGCCCATTCTGCATATGCAGCTATTTCACTAACAGGGTTGGTGACTCACCCAAATATCTGTAATGACCCAGTGCTTGCCAGATACTACCTTGCCTATTGGCAGTGTCACTTTTGTCCCAGTGATGAACAAGACCTTGGAGGATCTGGGGCCCAGTTTCACATGGGTGAACACAGCAGCAGAACCACCTCATTGCAACTACAACAAAAATTTGAAAAGAAAACAAAGAAACAAAGCGTCCCCCTCCCACCCACAATACACATACTAAAAGTCACAGACAGCTTGATGAATACCAATTATCAAAGAATCACTAAAAGGAAAGTACAAAAAAAAAAATCCTAGAACTTAAAGCTATCATGATAATATACTAGAACTTAATCCTAGGAAACGTACCTGAAGTTTTGCTTTTTTTTTTTTCTTTTTTAAGTATTTAAAGAAGACCACAGGTATAGCCCTATAAACTCCTACACGATTTACTAATATGCATCTTTCTTTTCAAGAGTAAGTTTACTCTGAACTTCAAAAGCTACACTACAAATGGAGAACCAAACGTGGCTCTTAAAATCACTGTTTTGCATTCTGGAGTACAGGGGCAGGATTGTCAATGACTGTGCCAAGACTCAAGATAAATCAGATAAAGCAAGCCTGAGTTCAGATCGCCAGAATCCGAAAACCACAAGCAGTAAGCACTAGTATTATAAACTTCACACAACACAGCATACTTTAAGAAATATGAATACCACCTTGAAACTTGAAATCAACTACGTGTAACTGAGTTTATAAAATTCTTTCAGGCAACTCTGTATCAGGAGAAAAAAGCTTGTGGTAGCACAGTACCATGATCATATTACACCATCTGGCCATCTCTAAACTGCACAGGGTGTGACGATGTCCGGAAGGAGATCAGTGACAAGTGGTGTCCCTTAGGAGTCAGAACTGGGAGCACTGCTCTTTAACATCTTCATCAACGACATCAACAGTGGGATCGAGTGCACCCTCAGCAAGTTTGCAGATGACACGAAGCTGTGCGGTGCGGTCTGACGTGCCCAAGGTACAGGACATCATTCAGAGAGACTTAGACTGGCTGCAGCACTGGGCCTTGATGAACTCCATGAGGTTGAATAAATCCAAGTGCAGGGTCTTGCACCTGGGCCATGGCAACACATGCTATCAGCACAAGCTGGTGGGTGTAAGGATGGAGAACAGCCCTGCTGAAAAGGACTTGGTGATACTGGAGGATGGCAGCTGAGCATGAGCCAGCAATGCACCCTTGCAGCCCAGAAATCCTGATGGAGCTGCAGGTGCTCCTGTTCAGTACAGCGAAGATGGACTAGATAATCTTTAAAGGTCCCTTCCAACTAAAAAGATTCTATGATACATGAAAAATCCATTATCTGCTAACCCAGAAGGATTTTTTTCCCTAAGTTAAGGTGGATAAGGGAACGTAATCCTTGGAGAGAGCTCTCCTCAATGTTACAATGTTTTGGAAAACCCTGAGTTCAGTATCAACCAGAAAGCACCAAACATTCCTCTTCCATATATTAAGTACTACAAGTTGCAATACATATGCAGACTTTGACTTAAAAAACTGAAAGAAAATCAAAATGTTAGTTAGCATTTACTTAAAAGGCAACATGATTCCTTCTAACTACAATTACATCCCAAGTTGAGCTGTGAATCTGCTTAAGGCTTTTACATTTGTCTAGTAATCCATAGATGCCAAACAGATGGCTTTTATCCGGATAAAACAAAGACACATCAGTCCATGTAAATTTAGGGTGCACACTAGTCATCACATTATGGGTTTACAAATGTGAGAAAGTTGTAATAATAATTTTTTCTTTAATATTCAATAAGTAAAACCACACACAAAAAAACATATCCTTAGAGCTGATAAAATGTGATGTTTGATAAGTGTTCTATTATTGCCTTTGTCCCAAACACTCAAGTTACAAGAACTTATCTACCACCTCAACATTCAGCTCTACCTTCAATATACACAGAGGGCTGATAAATATTATCAGTGCAATCTCTGAAAAAACTGGAACATGTGGAAATAATTCATCTGGCTCCCAAAGTCCCACCCCACACTGAGCTAATACTATGGATCAGTATGAACATCAGCATTTTCCTACTGCTAAAGAATAGATCTATTTCTGTTAATCTTCTGAATTTTATTCCTCTGTTGGAATTCAAAAACCATTTGCTACACATAGCAGGATATTCCATTCCAGCTACCAGACCTTCCCATATCACGAATACATAAGAAAGCCTCAGGAACTCTGTCTTCTGTAGTTCCTCCTTTCCCTGAGCTCAGCTTTAATCAAACTTCATAACTTTGCTGTCTCTGCAAGCAGAAGGCATTCAAGAAGAGAGGGGAGGGAGCACAAGTCTTACTCGTTCCTAAAGCTGGTAATATTTACAGGGCAGAGCCAGATCTAGCATTCCAGCTCACAGAAATGATGCAGTTTGCAAGGTTCAGTAGCACGTAACCTGTGCACGTAACCATTCAACGAATGGTTGCCCTGTAGAATACAAGAGTCACAAAACAGATGTTAGCTGCCAGTAAATATGACTGGTGAAATGTCACCATAACTAACCCAGAAGAAACATTAACAAGTCTGCTACAGTGCTCTGGAAGAAGGAATGAGCCAACATGCCTGGGCAAGAAAGCATAACTGGATTTCCAAAAAACTTCACACTTCCTACCAAAAGTTCTGAAGCTATGATGTCAGGAGATTTAATAATGACTGATTATTGGTGGAGAAGGAGAAATGGGAGGAATAAGTTAAAGAAGGAAGAAGGAAAAAATATTGAAGTATTGTATAAGTGTTATACAAAAGCCTCAAAGGGACAAAATTTAAGAGTCACAAACGGGATCTGTGCCAGCATTTCTGTTGTTGAGAGAACTTCAAACGGTGCTGAGCAGGTCAGTGAGAAAGTTTACTTATGGTACAGAGTTATTCAGGAAAATAAACACTAAGATTGAATGATAAGAACCACAAAAGGTTGTATTTATACTACACAAATGGGTAATAAAAACCCATGTTAATAAACTATTATTATTAGGAGAAAAAACCTCACCAACTCAGCTATGTACTTAAACCAACAGCCTCTGTTAAGTATTATCATGCAAGAAGAGATCACAGGGTCACTGCGATTACTCCTCTGAAAGTAACAACTCACAGGCAGTTAACAAAACATTGGAGCCTAGGACAGAAAAAATGAATGTCATAATGGCTCCACAAAAGCACTGAGCTTCCCCAGCTGAAATATCACACACCATCACGACCTTCCCTATACAAAAGGCAGAAAACATCTGAAAATGGTGGAAGAAGGTCAGCCAGTGCTTCCCCACAAGAAATTAATAAGCTGTGACTTTTCCGCTAGAACAGCTAGAGAAATAGGACAGAACTGTAAAAAACATGTACAGAAACATATACAGAAAGTAAGTTATTGCTTCTTTTAACACAGCATCTACGCAGAATGAAATGAAACATTTAACATGAAAGCTGGGAGAGTATTTTTTCTACGTGAAGCATTGTTAAATCATAGACTGGCATCACCATGAGGTGCTGTGAACGCAAACTATATAAGCTGGCTGAAATTCTATGAAAGACATGCATCAAAAGCTATCTAGTATAAGAAGAGAAGCAAGCTCTGCTCAGAAATCCTTCAGCTTCTCAGCGCAGTATGCTGGGAGGACAGCCTAACAGAGGCATCGCCGCTCAGCCTCTACTGATCGTCTTTTCCTTAGCATCTGCTGCCTGCTGCTTTCAGAGACAAGCCGAGCCCAAGGAACCTGGGATTGCCTCCTGTGCCCTCTCCAGTCCGGCCAATGACTGATACTACGGTTTTTCTCCCCCACCGCTTTTCTGAAAACTGCATCAATGGTATCAAATCCTGTTCCAGGTTTACTATTAACGTTTACCTTGCACATTCACGTTTCATTCTGCACGCCTCCCATTTTGAGTCAGTCCCCTGAAATTCTGGAATTCCTATCATACTTGCGCAGCACACGGAGCTCTGTCTAACCACCGTATCGGCAGCACAGCGCTCTACACTAACAGGGGCTGCAGTAATACTGCGAACACATCCTGCGTTACCATTCGATCCTCAAACTGAACGGAGCTTTACTGCAAACAGATTTTTTTTTTTTTAAAGAAGCACACAAGCAAGCCAAAGCGGCACAGTCAGTACCTCCCGCAGAGCCTCCACTCACCCCGCGCTGAACGCAGCTATAACCGCGGACAGCCGCGCACTCAGGGCCCCAGCAGCGCTAGGGCTCCCACCTCCCGCTGCCGCAGCTCGCGGCCCCGCGGACACCGCCAAGGCGCCGGGCCTGCCTTCCAGGGATGGGCTTCCCTCAGCCCCGCGGGTCAACCCAGGCGGGCCAAGGAGCGCCCGCCACACCGCAGCGGCTTCCCCCGCGGGCAGCCCGGACCCGGGGCGAGCCGTGACCACCACACCGCCACCAACGGCCGCACAGCACCCGTTACCCGCCGCGCCCGCCTCCCTCGCCGCCGGTGAGAAGAAGGGGCAGGAGGAGGAGCCCCGCGTAGCACCACCTGCTGCGGCGAGCAGAGACGGAAGAAGGGAGGAGGGACAGGCACCCGGACCAGCTCCGCGCGGCCCCGCGCTCCGCAGCTGCCGCCTCGTCAGCCCCGCGCCGGGCCCCAGCGCCACTCCCATTGGTCGGGCGGTTGCTAGGAGACCTCCCCCGTGGGCCCGCACCACCCCGACGGGCCGCACCGCACCTGCTCAGTCAGGGCACCTGTTGGCGGGCCCGGGCCGCGGGGCAGAGCGGGCGGCTACTGCGTCAGAGACCGCCCCGGGGCGGGGCTGAGCCCGGAGCGTCGTCTGTTTCCACGCAAGAGTGTAATAAGCGCCTCGTTGTGCCATGTTGAGGTCAGCCCGTCTAAGAAACGCGTTTCAACGCTGGCTTACTGAGTCCCACCACTAAAACGTGTCCCTCAGTGCCACGCGTCTCTTAAACACCTGCAGGGATGGGAAATCTGCTATTTGGTCACCCTCTCCGTGAAGAAATATTCGTCCTGACATCCAGTCCGAACCTCTCTTGGTGCAACTCCATCGTGTGCTGGATAACATCAAAGCATATTCATTGCACTGTTACAAAAGAAAAATGTTGATTAACCACAAACCCAGTATAGTGCACCAACACACTGTGTACCATTGCTATCTTGTGAGCGTGATAAGTTTATAAGATTAATTAGGAGAATGAAGACCTACGGGTCTTTACCTCCATGTGTCTTTCTTTGACCAGATTTTTCTTTGCTTTCAAGTATTAAAAAAAATTTGAAAAATTCTGGGGTTGGAAAAAAACCTGTAAGGATCCAAGTCTCCAATTTTACAGCCTGTACACCCCCCTTCACCCCACAGACTGGGTATCCAGGTTACATTATACAGCATTACCTCATGAAATCCATGAAGATCTTAATAAAAATTACCCAACAGAGCTCAGAAAAATTAATTGAATAGTCATATCCATAGCCATCATTATTAGGCTTGCAAGATTGCAGCCTTCACTCACATCCTCATTGATTTTTCTTCATAGCTTCAAATCCAACAACATCAAATTCTGTGATCATGCATATGCATACCCAGAATATCTAATTCTCAATTAGAAAGCTACCATCAAAGAGAAAATAGCATCAATTAGGACAAAAAAAAACCAACTTATTTTTTGTAAGTTATATCATTACATACCCTGTTATAAATTCAGTTATTCACCTAGGCTGGCAAATATTGATGAGCATTATCCATGGTCGGTGTAATGAAGTGGTAATGGCTGTATCGCTGAAAATTAGCATTTTCCTTGACAGAGTGACAAAGCAGACGGTGATGTTCTGTGGCATGCAGTAGGGGATGAAATCTCAAAAGAAAATGAATCCTAGAAGTTCTCCTGCCACAAACACAGCTGTGACTCCACTACATTTCCTATACACATCTTTTTCTGCTTCCAGATTCTTTTGCATTCAACATTTCAGGTTCTCATAGTTCAGCTTGAGAATGAGAAATAAGGTCAAAACCAGTCCCTCAAAGTTCTCATCAAAACTTAACTCCCAGGAGTGTAATTTACTCTTGTTACTGGGACTGGAATTAAGGCCATTTCTCTTTTATGTAGACAGACCATAATTACTTCACCATGCAGATAGAAAATAACTATTACAGGGTTAGCACACTGATCGATTCTTGCTGTGTAGGCAGCACATTCCCAATGTTTGCAAAAATACCAGTTGCTGGTTTGGCAGTAACAGTAATAAATATTTTTTAATAACGTGTTCTTTTTAAAATTTAGTTCATAGGAAATAAATCCTCACAGTGCAATATATATATGTTTTATGACTCAGGTTAATCGCAGAGACTTTGGACTTCTATGCTGCAGCACTGCTGCAGGTGCACTCTTAGAAGAAAGCGGACTTACACAATATAATATGTTAATCGTAGTGGCAAGTGGGACGATAGACATTGTTCATAGGAAGGATTAAGTTCCTGCAGCTTTAAAAGATAATAGATGGGATGGGTGTTGCTGAATTCCCTTTGTCTATTTGATCTTAGCAGCTGTTTCTGTAGATGGTGCTATTCAAATGAGAAATCCCCAAACACTTTGCTGTGAATCATGGGCTGGGTTTTGTTTATGTTTTAAAGGGCTGGCCAGAAACAGGGAAGTTTTTACGGAATGCTTTCAGGCAACAGAATCAGAACAAATTTTTCCTTCCAAAAAAGTAGCCTAATCATGTTCTTTATTCATAATGCACTAATTCATTGTAACATAAGACTACATAAACAACAGTGAAAAGAATGAAACCTTTTCAAAGCGGATCACAACACTGTAGTAGGTAGGTAGGATTTAGTGAGGAAAAAAGTGCGGTCTCATTGGAGATTTTGGTTCTTAAGAGATGCAGTAGGGGACATCAAGTATTTCTTGTGCTCTCGAGTAAACTTACCATAAATATCCTGTAGTTGATGTCCGGTTTTCGACAGTAACTGAAATTTTAAGGCTGAAATTCCTTGAACAGGTTTGTTCGGTTTTTTTCCATACTTATATTTTCCTTGCCTGAGTTGAATCTAATTGATGTAATGATCTGGAGATTCACTTTGCTTTGCAATTTAGCGGCTTAAAAAAAAAAAAAAGCAAACCAGTTTTGGTATTTCATAGCTGTTACTCTCTGAGATATAGACCATTATTCTTAAAATTCATTTGTCATATTTCTTTTATAAACACAGTTTATAGAATAAATGAATAGAGACTTCTAGAACATGTATTTATCCTTTATTCTTTATTCTTTGCTAAAAAATAATAATAAAAAAAGTGGGATTAAGAAAGATATTGAAGTACTGGGAAGGGTGGGGATTAAAAGGATGCTTTGTGAACTAGAATACAAAAAGCGCTTCTATAAACTTAAATTTAAGAAGGATTAAACTGTAACATGGACAAGAAAGTAAAGAGGCAGCTACAATTCAGAAAGAGATGGACTGATCCACATTGTGTTTGCACTTGAATTCAAACTCATCTTCTTGAGTACATTCAAAAATGCTGTTTGCTGGAGTGGTTTCTATAGCAGTGTCCTGCTTCATTACAAGTGATGAACAACTGACTAGCAGAAGCTCATTAAAATGTCTGATCCCGTTATGCAATAGGCCAGTTGCAGTCTGCAACGCCTTTATTGTCTCTTAATGTAAGACCAGTGCATCTCAACAAAGCCCAGCTCATAGGGCTTTCGTGTCTCTTTTGTGGACATGCATAAAAATAACCTCATAAGCCAGGCTGTGGGTTGTGCTGTGCACTGTAAGCATTTTAAGTTCTGCTCTCAGTTGCAGCTCATGTATTAAAAGCTCCGGTTGTACAATGAGCTTAACAGATACACCTACCTGTGCAGGGCCCATTGGAGGCTGAGTGCTCTCAGCCATCTCTTAAGATGCAGACACCCACAGCAGGATTTAGGTGGAGTTTACCTACTGCAGGTTACCTGTTTGATCCAGACCCTCCTCTTCCTCCCTGTATGACATCCATTGGCCCATTGTCTAAAAGACATTGAAAGTCCCTCTGCCTCTTGCACTCTGACTGCCTGACTCTGGCATTTCAGGCCAATCTCTGTTTGATAATAAAAGCTAGATAAAAGGAAGCTATCCTTCCTCAGGGGTTTGATCAAACTAGTGCACAGCAACATTCATTAAGACATCCAGGGGATGAGCTGTTGTTGCCTGGTAAGAGCATCCTCCCCTAATCTTCATGCCAAAGGAGTACCACAGAAGGCAAACTAAACATTAAGGATTGAGGAAGGTGCAATACGAAAGGGATGATGATGTAGCAAAAAACAAAACAAAACAAAAAAAAAAAAAAACAAAAAAAAACACAAAAAAAACCACAACCAACAAAAAAAACCCAAAACCAACAACAACAACAACAAAACATGCTCTGGGTAAGCTGTGATAAGCACCTTGCTTGCAGTAACCGAAGCCTTTTATTGGATTTATCCCAAAGTGCTCTGGAAGAGAATGCATCAGATGGCTACAACACATGTAGCAACTCAGGTTCACTTCTGAAGTCTTTTTTAGACTTTTTCGAGTTCAAGAAACAAATTCCACAAAGTAAGGAACAGCACAGACAATGGCACTTAATTCAACTACATTGAAGGACTTCAGAGATGCAGAAATACTTCATGAAATACATTGATCATAGCATTTATAGCAACTCATGACATGAAATAGTTCTTCTTTACTCCCTTTCCCATGCTACACATACACCATCTTATGAGAACATGCACAATATTTTCCATGCCTGCTTCAATCTCTATGAGAAAAAGCTTCACAAACATTTGTTCAAGTCCTTACACTTATGAGATATTACTATAATCTGGGCTAAACATCACTGAATCTGGTGCACTTAGCAGCTATCCTGATGAAAAGGAGCAGTTGAGACAGTTGAGCAAATATCGTTACCAAACACTAAGGCATTCAGAAACATTTGTAATTGTTGTAATGTGTTTGTAAAAAGGAATAGCAGAAGTAGCATCAAGGAGGTGAAAAGAAGCTCACACATGGTTTGTGAAAAACAGAAAAATAGCATTTCAGGGAAAAGCAGTGAATGAAGAACAAAGTGCAATGTCCACAGAACTAGTCTCTGGTTTACCTGACTCCTCCCTGGTCATGAAAACAAGACTTATTTTATTGTCAGCAAATAGGCATGTCTGTGTCATTGCTCAGCTGTCAAAATAACATGGAGAACCTCAAACTCTGCTTATCAGATGAAAAAGGAGCAGAAGTTATAATTAATATTATAATATTAAACACATGGGAACGGAGGCACCAAAGTATTAAGTGCATTTTCATAGAATGGCTTAGGTTATTTTCAGGAGAGTCCATTTCACAACCAGGAGATGTAATTTATTTTCTTGGCTACAATTTCAGATCATCAATTTCTTTTAAATTAAATGTCAATATAAATATGCCTCTGACTCTCTCACACAAGCTTACCATTCATTTTCCACTCCTATGGAGCAGCATTGGCCTAGGAGTTACCAGGAACAAATCTGCATGCAAGTACAAATGCCCTGCTTCCACAAGGAGATTCACTGCAACATCATTTATTGACTGCAAAGGTATTACACAAGAATCAGAAGAGAAGAATTAAAGCTTTCTTCTGGTGCCACTATGAACCACACAGGGAAAAGATTTACAAATATAAAATTTCCATAATCATACTTCACCACAGTACAGTCCTTTCAGAGTAAGGCCCACAAAGTAAATCTGACTGTCAGAAAATCAACAGAACGTGACAATTTCAGTCCTGCATCTCTTCAGCTGGTCTGTGACCAGCTTGCAGAGCAATTAAACAGCAGTTTTACACTATTAACACAGCTGATACTCCTGTTCTTAAGTGTCCTCAGCTGCAACTAGTTTCAAATGACTCTGCTCCTAAGAGGGGTGCTCCTTGTAGCACCACTGAATTGCAGGCTGAGCTGGGGAGAGCTTACCACTTGAAGTCACTTAAATCAAAATCCCTTTCTTCACTTTAGGATGAGCTCAACAAAAGCATAGAAAAACAATTTTATCTATGGTTCTATGTTACTCAGTTTAGCAAATGATGATTCACATAAGTACCTACATGCATAAATACTGTTCTCCAGTAAGAAAAAAAGTGAATGTTGAAACAGATGACCAGCTGAAACTATTTTGCAAAAATACCATCTTCAAGTTGACATCTTAAAATAAAATCATTTTCTGGTTAAAATGTAGGAAAACATTTTGGAAATGAGCAGTATCTCTCAGCTCTGCCGAGACATACTTCTGCAGAAAGGAGATGGGGTGCCTCCTGCACACTGGGCCTCCAAGAGAAGCAAGGACAAAAACAAAAAAAAAAAGCAAAATAGTTTAAAGTCTAAATGTTTAAAGATAACATCAAAATCTTTGTAACTGTAGACAATTTGGAGTTGTTTTCTCCTTAGTTCTTAATCTGAAACCTGCTCAAAGAAACTTCTTTTTAACTTATACCTACCCGGTTTAAGCATAGCAAATGCTGCTAGCACAATTGCTCTCTGTAACTAGAAAAAACAATTATAACTTGTTCTTAATGCTCTTGTGGGTAAGTAGTTCAAGAAAGGCTTTCTGTTATTTGAAGGTACAGAGTGAACTGCTTTAAAACCACATGGAGAAAAACAGACCTTGAAAAACATCCCTAAGTGAAATCATTTTTGTAAAACTCCTGTCTGAGGGTGCATTCCAGTAAACACTGCAACAGCCCACTCATAGCTTCGGTTTTTCCTTTGAGTGGCTGTAGAAACAATGTCAGGTTGTGTGTTGTGAGGATGGTAACAGCTCCCTTGCACATCACTTTGGCTGCTGACTAGGCTGGGATATGTAGGTTGTTACTTTGCCAGGTCTCTCTGAAATGAAGACTGACATTCTACTCTCTACACCCAAATTTACAAGAAACTGAAGAGTTCTCCTAAAATGAGGCCAAAAAAATCTGTTTATACAGCTTTGGTTGAGCATACAAGGAACCCACAGTGAAAAAAAAGGCCTTTTTTTTTGAGAAATTATATCAGGAAACATGGTAGAAATAGTTTGTTGTCATATCAAAATTACTTAAACTCCTGGAAATTGCAAAAACACAGTAGGAAGCGTGGTAGATCAGAAGTTATACTGTCACTTTTGTCTGTCTGCGCGTA
This sequence comes from Numida meleagris, assembly GCF_002078875.1. Taxonomy (NCBI): domain Eukaryota; kingdom Metazoa; phylum Chordata; class Aves; order Galliformes; family Numididae; genus Numida; species Numida meleagris. Next base: position 114,898 of record NW_018364535.1, on the reverse strand, counting down.
GATGACGGTCACCTCTCCCTGCTGACTGAATTATACCTGCTGGATTTTGAAATATAGTTATAAAATCTATGGTTACAAAATGAGGTTAGGGACTCCTCGGCTGGAGTAACACACGATCTTGATTTTAATTTCAGACATCCAGCATTTGTGTGTATGTTTGAAATTGCCAGTAGAGGAAGGAATAACGGTGTGCATGCATTTCATGAGGAGAGGAAAAGAAGAAAAAAACTTATATTTCCCTTTTTTACTTTCTGTAGGAAAGTACTGGTGTGTAACACTATAAGCTAATCTAGCACAAAGCTTTAGAGCAACCAACCAAAGGTACTGCTGCCTGCAGTTGCTGTCTTCACCCCTTGCTGGAGGTGAGGTCTCATGGACAGCAGTGAGAGCTGCTGAGAATGGAACGGCTCCCCCCAGCACCAGCACTAGAAGAGAGGTTTCCAGGGAGAGAAAAGCATGGGGAATTAACCACCCGTGTGAAAGAATCCTGCATAGTTCCAGCATCACCAGGTACAAGAAGCATGGAGGCTTTGTTGCTGTCATTTAGCACAAAGGTGGAAGTAAAGCCTCTGCCTTTAGCGGGTGGTGGTGCACCCTGGGAACACCTGAGCACCCATTTCTCAGCGCTGAAGGGGGGGGGGACACGTCGTCATTCGTCTCAAGGAGATCAAGGTGAGCAGGGGCTCCGAGGGAAATCAAGAGACTGCGTGCAGTGAAAGCCATGAATAATTTCAGATCCAGCCTCCTCTGCTCTGCAGCAAATCGCATGCGCTGCCGGTATTGCAACTCCCTCGCCCGGGGCAGAGAGCCGGCCGAGGAGGAGGAGGAGGAGGACGCGGCGCCGCGTTTCGGTGGAACAAGAGTGGCACCCAGCGGTCCGGCGGCGAAGTTCGGGGCAGGCCGGCCTCGGGCCGTGTCCTTCCTGGCTCTGCTGGGGGCCGCCAGGCTCCTCTTCAGTGTGCTGCGCTGGCGGGCCGGCCGGCCAACACAGCAAGGTACATTCCTTACAGTCCAGGAATTAAATGGTTAATTCTCTGTGGCCCGAAGGAATTGTAGAGAGGGTATCGTGAACCCTGGTGCAAACGCACTTGATTTGAAGGCCCTGTTCTTGTGATGAGGTCAAGCAAACTGGAACTTGGCATTGCAGCCATGTTTTGTTTGGTGCCCCTGATAAATCAGCAGGTGTAATTCTTGGGAGGCTGTAAATCCTTGGACATGTATTTTTGTCATATCACTGAATTGAGTTGCATCATGTCTCCTTACAGGCCATCATTTATGCTAGGAAAATATCATTGGATGTAGTAGATTTATGCTGTTTCTTCCCAGACCGAATAAAGACTTCAAGAGGAGTTGTTCCTTCATGTTTGTTTTTAAAATCTCGCCTTTAAGGTGTGTGTGAAGAGCTTCCCTTCACACCAGGCTGATCACCACAATGCCCATCGCCTCACGTGGGAGCTGGTCCTGGCCAGCCTGCCACTTCTGGCTCACCAGCCCCTACAGAACTGAAGAACACAATTTTGTCTTTTAGATTTTTTTAAAAAGTGGTGTTTACTCCACCAGACCTCCAAGGAGCTCATTTACATCCATCTTCTGCTATTCTATTTAGATTGCAGCTAAAGCAATGAACCTGACCCTGACTGGGTAGTGACCAAGGCACCTGCTGCTGTCACATTTCTGCAGCAAACAAATGCTGAAAATGAGATGCTGCCATACCTCTGGGAAAAAAAATACACTAAGCAAATCTAGTAAGCAGAGTAATTTTCCCCTCAGACATACTACCAACGGAGACAGCCAGCATGGCTTCACCAAGGGCAGATCTTGCCTGACCAATCTGGTGGCCCTCTGTGATGGAATGACAGCATCGGTGGATGGGAGAAGGGCGATGGATGTCATCTACCTGGACTTCTGCAAAGCCTTTGACAGGGTCCCTCACCACATCCTTCTCTCCAAATTGGAGAGGTATGGATTTGAAGGATGGACTGTTCGGTGGATTAAGAACTGGTTGGCTGGTCACAGCCAGAGGGTTGTGATAATGGTTCTGTGTCAGGGTGGAGGCCAGTCACGAGTGGTGTCCCCCAAGGCTCAGTCTTGGGACCGGTGCTCTTCAACATCTTTATCAATGACATAGATGATGGAATCGAGTGCACCCTCAGCAAGTTTGCAGATGACACCAAGCTGAGCGGTGCAGTCGGTACATTGGAAGGAAGGGAAGCCATCCAGAGGGACCTGGACAGGCTGGACAAGTGGGCCCACGAGAACCTAATGAGGTTTAACAAAGCCAAATGCAGGGTGCTGCACTTGGGTGGGGGCAGTCCCAGGTATTTATACAAACTGGGGGAAGAACTCCTTGAGAGCAGCCCTGCAGAGAGGGACTTGGGGGTCCTGGTGGATGAGAAGCTGGACATGAGCCAGCAGTGTGCGCTGGCAGCCTGGAAGGCCAACCATCTTCTGGGCTGCATTAAAAGAGGAGTGGCCAGCAGAGAGAGGGAGGTGATTGTCCCCCTCTACTTGGCCCCATCTGGAGTACTGTGTTCAGGCCTGGGAGTCCCAGCACAAGAAAGATGTGGAGCTCTTGGAACGAGTTCAGAGGAGGGCCACTAAGATGATCATCGGGCTGGAGCACCTCTCCTCTGAGGAAAGGTTGAGGGAACTGGGGTTGTTTAAGTTTGGAGAAGAGAAGGCTCGGGGGAGACCTCATTGTGGCCTTCCAGTACTTGAAGGAAGGATATAAACAGGAGGGGGAATGATTGTTCACGAGGGTGGATAGTGATAGGACAAGGGGGAATGGTTTTAAACTGAGACAGGGGAGATGTAGGTTAGATATTAGGAGGAAGTTTTTCACACAGAGGGTGGTGACGCACTGGAACAGGTTGCCCAGGGAGGTTGTGGATGCCCCGTCCCTGGAGGCATTCAAGGCCAGACTGGACGTGGCTCTGGGCAGCCTGGTCTAGTGGTTGGTGACCCTGCACTCAGCAGGGGGGTTGAGACTAGATGATGTTTGAGGTCCTTTTCAACCCAGGCCATTCTATGACTCTATGATTCTATGATATTTATCCAAGGGGCTTGGTTTTTAGTCGTCCATCTTTGCATTAACAAACAAGCTATATTCACATGCCCAGCAATGAGAAAACTAAGTACATATAATCCTATACTCAAATCTCTGGGGTATAGGTATTGATACTCCATCCTTGATTCTCACAAATAGCTGTGAATGCTCTGAATGGTTTATCTATATAATTTTCACCTTGTAAACTAAATCAAGCTTTTACTTTCAATCCAACTAACATCAGAAAATATAAATCAAAGCTTTCTAGATGTCTGTTATGGTAACTTATCCTTAGGTCAGACATGAATGATAACTGTACGCTCTGTAAGGTTTAACACATTAAAGATTTATAAACTGTCTTAAAGACAAAGTTTGTATTTCCTGCCAAATACAGAAATACAATTAATTTAAATTGTATGTCATGACATCCAGGGCAGCTGACAGAAAACAAGCAAACAAACAAAACTGAACATACTCTTTGGGAAGTTCAAAAGAGTTTATTGTCCTTTAAATTAATTACATGGCTGTCAAGCGGCGGAAGGGATGTAGCAATGATGGGAGGGGAAGCCTTGTTCTGTTGTGGTTAGTCAATGCTTTCTGATAATAAAATATATCTGTTGCTATCTCACATGTTGTATGTATTTTATTTAGACGTATGAAATTCTGGATTCTGATTTTGTACAGATTTGCCCACCACCACCATCCTTTGTCTTGAAATGTGTTATGTCCCTACCCTGTCCACACTGAAGTAAATGTAAAGCCTCCCACTGATTGCAGTGGGAATTGGATTAAGTCTCTATAACAACAATTACATGGCTAATTGCTTTTTATTGTTCACTTAAAAATGCATTCTTCGAAACAGCACCAGTATTTGTAAAAGACTGAGAGTTTAATGTGCCAAACTATTAGGTTATTTGGAGACCTATTTTCCACCAGTGCCTGGGGATTTAAACAAATGCTATAAAAAAGTGTTATTTACATTCTGCATTTGTAACAGAAGTGTTTATATGGCACCGTTATTCTTCACAGTGATTTCCTCTAAATACCAAAACTCACTGCTTTGAAGTCAGTGGGAGATCTGCTATTGGCTTCATTCTAACTGAAACTGGGAACTAATGCAAGGAAAAGGCGATGCAGGTTTCAAATCATTCAGGGAAAAAAAAAAAAAAGATAAGTGTTGTGAAAGACTCTTCACAGAGCTGTGCTACTGGCTTTCTCTCCTGAAGGTCATCCTTACCTGTCTACTGCAGTCCTGAGTGTCTCTCAAGCAGTGAAAATCTGTATGTCAGTTTGGCAGTGCCTGTAACTAGCACTTGAAATGACTGCAGTAAATTGACAGTAGTTTGGAGAACTTCAACCCTATTCTGCAAGTGGCAATATGCACCAGATCAGTGCTCTGAATCGCAATCCTGGCTCTAAAATGAGCATATACAAAACCCACATGAAAGCAATCAGAAGATTCTGCGGAAATTAATTAACCATCAGCGATCCTTTACTTGGCCTCCAAGAATGAAAAAAGTAGTCACTGAAGGAAAACAGCACAATCCTTTCCCTGTAAAATCTACTGAAAGAAACAATATAATCAAAATAACTCTGAGTTTAACAAGCACAGCCAGGAGGAGGACTGCAAGATTCGAGTTTGGCTGCGTGCCTAATGGCTGCTACTACAGAAGCTATAATATTCTTCATTACCAGCATCCCTTCTGAATAGAAAAACCCAATCTCTGCCACAGAGCTCCTACTATATATAGAGTGCAAAGTTTAGGAATCCTTTTAAACAAGTATAGCAGGAACTCTCTGCATAGACTTGGGGATAATTCTGAATAATACTGTTAGACAACATGGGGAGGCAAGTCAGATTTGGGGGAATAGATGAAAATGATTAAAGAGTTTTCTTTGTCTATAGAGATGAAGGATGTATTGAGTGTAAATGGCCTCAAAAACCATTTATCTACACAGAAAATAGCTGATAAATAACTAAAATGAACACTCTGTGAGTATAGAAATTAAACTGGGGAGTATCTATACACCCATAGCATTGGCATTACTTCAGAGTAAGATGTATGCAGATTCTCTAAGAGGACCAGACTTCTCCAAGAAGTAAAAGCATGTTATCTTGCTACAATACACTGATATACACACTGTTCAGATTTAAAAGCATTTTAAGAGCGTAATAAGTGTCAGTAACTTAAAAAAGCAACACCAGTTTCTGGTATATAATACTATTCCTCAAGAGCTGATATTAGAGTAAAAGATACTCTTCTACTAATTTGGTAAAGGTAAATAACTTAAGAGCAACCTAGTAAAATATCCCAAAGTTAAGACTGGCACACGAACACTTTGTTTTTCAGGAATCTTTGATGACTGTAGAAGGTTTTTCCACAAAAACATACACTGAGAAGATGGCTCCAAGCCTTTATTTTCTTTGTTTGCAGCCCTACATTTCAGCCTTTGATTACAGCCACAGTTTTACCCTAAATGCTTTAACTTTTATGCAGTTTAAACTGTCATGGTCAACTTTATCTGCAGAGCATAATTTTCTGAATCATTACCGTTTGATTAGCAAGGTTTTACTCTGACGCCAGAGCAAACATTTTCAGTACAACTAAGAACCCTGTGAAACTAGGGCAAGGGCAATGCTTGAGATTGCTGAACACAGCAAAATGAAAGGACATCAATGTGCAACGTAATGATGTTGAACTTTGTCATATACTATAATGGCACTAGATCAAGGACTTCTGGACAAAGAAAAATTGGTTGTATGGCCAGACAGCCAGGACAAAAGAAATGATCTGTTGTGTCCATGCACCTGGTTAGTTGCAGCAAAAGATTCTCCTCATCAAACCCATTTTCCCAGTGATGCTCTCCCTGTTGCTGGTCTGGGCAGAATCTAACTCCTCAGCACTGTGGTCAGAAGAGCACTACAAATGGCAGCATTATGTTTGACCAGAAAATTACAAGAGAAATGCAAATGTAAAACAGCTATAAAATAAACCCAACAAAAATGATATCCCACAGGCTCTGTCATTGTTCATAGAATCACAGAATGGTTTGGGCTGGAAGAGACCTTTAAGATCATCTAGTTCCAACCCCCTGCTATCGGCAGGGACACCTCCCACTAGACCAGGTTGCTCAAAGACCCATCCAGCCTGGCCTTGAATGCTTCCAGGGAGGGGGCATCCACAACCTCGTTGTTTTATCATTTTACCTCACATTACCCCAGCATTTTTTCCAACATGAAGAGTGATGATTTTGACAGCTGGATGGAGCTGTCCTGTCCCTTCCCCATGACCAAAAGCCACCCACAGGGACTTTCACCAAAGCCCTCCTGGCCCACCTGGTGCCTGCCCTGCAGCATGCAGCAATAGCCAGTGCAGCGTGTGTGAAGTGCAGGCCATGTCCTAGAGACTTTGTACCTCTAACAGGATTTTCTGTCTGCAAAAATGCCACAAGAACAGCACAGCCTGCCCCTACTTAGAGCATATTGAATTGTAAGGAATTAACTAGAAAAGTACGTGGGGAGTGTGGCATAACACTGTGCAGCATATGGGTATTCTGGTTTCTCATGCCCAAATTGTGTCCAGCATAAATAAGCTCATTTCCCAGTGACGTGCTGTCTTACATTATTCCATTCTGAAACAGAAAAGAGGGCCATACTCATCTCCCACATCATCAAGTAAAAACTAGTTGTCTGAAGCCAGACAACACTCCCCTGACAGCCTTAGCACATGCCACAGATCTTTCCCTGGACAGTGATTTTCCTCTTACTGCACCGCCTGTCCTCTGACTCAGCAGATGACTACCAGCAGGATGACATGGAGAATTGTGCTTCAGACGCAGAGCACCTCCCCTCCTGGCTGCACAGCCAGGGTTTCTCCTGCCAGGGTCCCTCGAGGCACAGCAGCGCTTTCAGGCATCCCCGCTGTGCTTACATAGCCTTCTCCTGGAGCCTGCAAGTAGTGATGAAACCATATCAGCTACCAGTGAAGTGCCCTTTGGACTAATGTTTTTCAAGTGGCCTGCTGTGTCAAGTCCCTAATTGCACTAATGGACCTAATGAACCGAGCCTCCCAGGGGCAGCCACACTGACAAAGTTACTTAAAATTAAACTGAACATAATGCTTGGGAACACAGTGACAGAGCAGCCCTGCCCAGAGGGAAGGCAGCATGGAGGCCTGCTCGCCCCCCACCAGCTGGGTGAGGAGAGACTCCCATCAGGAGAGACTGTGTCACTTCTTAACGCCAACAGGCTGCACAGGCAGGCAAGCCTTTCATTTCTTGATGTACCCAAGCCTGAAGCTTGTTAATCAGCTGATCACTATTTTCAATATCTGTTTTAAGCTGTTTTCTGTGATGATTGCACTGCCTGAAATGGGATTGCATAGCACACAGCTTGCTTTATGGTGTGGAGGTTATCTTTAATTGATGAGCGGCCTGTACTGGTTGGATTCTCAGAGCTGTATTTTAGTAATAAAACAGGTTACTTCTGTGTCTCCCCTGCTGTAACTGCCTGTTTGTTTCCATAACATTTTTTTCTCACTAGGGCAGAGCGAGGCAGGACTCAGCTCCTGGATGGCTGGGATGTGGCTAAATGCCTGCTGCCACTGGGACCTGGTCACCAGCCTGGCTGTGGGCGCTGATCAGTCACTGACTGCGGGGATTCGGGCTTTGTTGTGCTGCAGTTGCTATGGAAATGACTTAAAAGTCATTCAATCTCACCAAAGCAAACTTTATCAGGCAGCAGCAATTCATGAGTCTTTCACATTTTTCTCCAGTTACTCTTGCTCCTGTCTGTAACTGCAAATATTTACATGTGGGCCAGGATAGTTTATCCCTCAAGTAGCCTTAATAGCAACGTCCCTTACAGACCTTCAGCCCTGCTCACAGAAACCTCACCCTACTTCAAGGAAGAGCACAAGCTGTTAACCCGCTGAGGAGGAACAGGAATTGTTGTTTAACGTCTGCAGATACCACCTGCTCAGGACCAGCAGCAAAGCTGGAGTCCTGCTGCATGACATCATGATATGAAATACTGCTAAAACCAGGACATGGTGCCTGGTGCTTGCTCCCACCAGAGTCTGCAAAGCAAGGAGGTGAAGGTTTCACAGCCCTGACCAGCTGTCTGCAGCAGCCCCACAGTGCTGGAGAAACAGACGATGCTAAATGGACAGAGCAGCACTCTCTGGAGGCTCCCCCACACACTTGTCCCCACTCATCTCACATCGCTCTGCAGTGCTGTTTGTCCTCCATCATAAGGCTCTAGCACCCAGCCAGGTCCTCAGTGGCTTCCTGGGTGGTCAGGTTTCCTGCAGCTGCCAGCTGTGCTGCTGTCCTCCAGTCACTTACAGATTTGTCTGGGAAGTTCACAGTGGGGTCCTGGGTGTGGCCTCCCAGTGCAAGCAGCGTCAGTAAGCTATCTTCTGTCCTGCTTACCTTGAGAAAACTAAATTCAGCTCCTCTCAGATTTCCATGAGCCACTGGAGAACACTGTTCTTCCAGATCCAAGCTCGGACAATCACTTTTATTTTTATTTTAAAATAAAAGAATGATCCATATGAGGCTATTTTCTCAAAAAAAAAAAAAAAAAATTGCAAAATTACAGAGAGCAAAGGCTTAAAGAAAAGACCTCTGTATATCCAGTGAAACATACAAATATCTCTGTGCTAGCCAGGACTCATGATCAGCAGGCAGCCACAGCTTTCAGAAGCAGGATGTCCCAAGCAGGATGGTGTTTGGTAGCTTTCAATACCTTCCTCAGCCAATGAAGCAGATGGGGAGCTAATGGGCCAGACAGATGCTACTCCGTATAAGCAATGAGAGGCCAAGGGTTTCTCAGAATTATTTCTGTGGGGCTTTTTGGCCTTATTTTCCCCTGTAAACTGAGAGAGAACTGCCCTCAGCTTCCTACAGGGAAAACTAGAGGTCTGCAACTCCAGCAGCACCTGGAAGCAGTGTCATAGCCTCGTACAACAGGATGAACATCGAAGGGAGATGGATTGCTAATTTGAGGCTTGTGTGCATGGCAGAGCACCTTTATTAGGCTTTCCTACGAGTTCTATGTCTATGCAGTGTCATATGCATTCTGATAGCCTGTGTGCAGAGACTGTTCCCTCCTGTACAGATACATGCAGTAAGGTGGCCCTACAGGAAAACCTTTGTGAGGTTCTTCCTGAGAAGTAAGGAGAATGCTGTACCTTGTGCACAGTGGGTTTACTTCCCACCACCCTCCATTTTGAAGTTGTTATTTGGCTCTGGACAGCCTCACCACACACTACCTGCACTTCCCCAGTAAAGGATGACTTGGAGTTGCTCTTCATAGGAAGCAAATTGCCTGCCTTGGTAGTTGGTGCAGCTTTTGATGCAAAGCACTGAGTAACCTGCTCTCATGCTGTTGCTTGATTTACTCTTTGCTTCTCCTGCCCTGTGCAGACAAAGGAAGTGACAGATAAACACCAGTCTTTCCCAGGTCTTCTTTAATGCCCTTTCACCCTTGATTTGCAGCAGGTGCTCCGTTAGGCGGCACTTTCTCCTCCACACCCCGCTCACCTTCCCAAATTTCACTTCCAGGAGTACTGCTGCTGAAGGTCTGTGCCACATCACTTCTTACAGCAAGGGATCAGATGGGGAGACATCTCCGCAGGCTTGGCAGCAAAGGTGCCTTGAAAGCAGCTGCACAGCCACTGAAGGGGTTGGCAGAGAGGGCTCAGTGGAATGGGACTGGGTGGAGAAAAAGTTGGAAGACAAAAGAGAAGAATAAATTATCCAGTGCCAGCCATGCTCTCCAGTTAGGGCAAGAGGAGCCATGTTTTGACTCCAGTGGTGAAGGGACTACACGACCTCCAGCAGGCAATGGACAGGAGCACTTTGTAGCACCTCTGGTTTCACTCCCTCCTGTCTGAGTTCCTGCTCCTAGTGTCCAGACTTAAGATGCCACATCAACAGCACCGTGGCACAGCTGCTGAACAGCTGGACTCCTGTGCACCCCCAGCTCCAACCGTACAGCAGCAGACCCAGATAAGTCAATATTTCCACACTTAATAGCAATGTCCTCAGGATTCTCTCTACAGTCTGAGCACTTTGCAGCAGCACATGGCAGCTACTGTTTCATTTTCTGTGTTTCAAGGACACGTTTGTCTGTAGGCACAAGTAGCACCTCACCAGCACTGGAGGAGAATGTAAAATTAGGTAAGGCAATCCTGATAAGAGATTTTGATATAGAGGCTACGGTTTGCTAATTAGAAGCCAGACCTTGTATTTTTCCTTGCCCCAGCATTAAAAATCTCCCTGGTGCTGGCTGTTAGCTCTTTCATTTCAGTTACACCCATCTGCTGTTTCCAAATACAGCGGCACAGCTGGCAGAGGACTGGGCACGCCCAACTGGAGCTGGTGCTGGCCCTTCCCTGTCACTAGCACCCTGCTCAGCTCACCAGCCCTGCACCCCCTCTTCTACTCGGGGGAGAAGTGAGCAGAAGGGAGAGCGGAGCCTTGGCACTGACCTGGGCTTGCACTCATGCCCTGCACTGACCTCTTCCAAAATTCATCCTTGGGCAGGTGCTGGCCAGGCAACATGGCTCCACAAGACACTGGTGCCACCTCAGCCACTGTCGGGGCATGGAGGCAGCCCAAACCTGCAGCTGCCTGCCCTGACTGAGAGTGCAGTCGTTTCCAGCTTGGGAGAATGAATGCCACGACCTGCAATCCTTCATCTTTTGTGTTGCCAGTGACAGCTCTGTGCGCGGTGCCAGATCACACGCTTTGAGACTGGTTTCGTGCTCAGAGCCTTATCAATGGCCGCATCTCCCCACTCCACTCCCCTGCCCTCCCCTCGGCACACCAACCTCTTGCCCAGCACGGCCTGAGGGCTCAGAGGGCCTGGCAGGTGCGTGCTGTGCAGCACAGGCCCAGAGTGGTGTGGGAGCCCTCAGTGGCCTGAGGCCAGCAGGCACCAAACAATGCTGGAGCCGCGGGAGCACCATGTTCCATGCCAGAACATGCTGTGCTGTGCCTGGCTTCAGCTCACACAGCACATGGTCCAGACAGTGCCTGGTTCCCCGGCTCTGCTCAGTGTTCGGCTATAGCTTGTGGTGAGGTCAAGGGGTGATGCAGAAGATGGGATGTGGTTTGGCCCAAGCACTGCTGTATGCATCCCGTGTGAAGCAGCCTGGTCCTGGGTGCTGTGTCCTGGGGTTGGGAATGAGCACACAGGATGCCGGGGCCACATTTACATAGACGGTATACATTTGTAGGTGGGTTGTAAACACTGACAGAGCATTGTTTAAATCAGAAATAAACAAATAATCACATTTACAAATATAGATGTGTACAGCCTCCCCAGTATGCAACAGTAACAACCCAGAGTTCCTATGAATAGTAACATTCCTAAAATCACTTCCAAATGAAGTTCTATTGTAACAAACATTGGCTTATCTTTACTGGTAATGGGCTTTTACCACTCTTTGAGGAAAACTACTGAATAAGACCTTTCACAGCTGCTACTGTCATACAGTAGTATTTTTGCTGCTGGAACCATGGCATTTAACAGATGGAGAAACAGATAATGTAATGCTATAGCATTCACGAATAGCATTTCAAAACTGGTAGTCATGGTCTTTAAATAAAACTGGGCAAAGCAGAGCTGAGTCAACTGCAGCTCCTGGGTCAAAGAAAGCTCTAGTCGCTCTGACTTTGAGAACGTCAAAAATGGCCCTTAAAAGCACTGGGATAATATTTAAACCCCATACCTGGGAGATAAGTGAGGGCCAGTGAGCTCTCCAGATGCAGTGCAGAACCTGCGGGAGCCCCCAGTATGGCTGGGAACTGCCTGCTGCACCCTGTCTGACCGGTACCACCAGGGCGCCGCCAACAAGCCGCTGCCTGTTCTGCTCATCCCATCCAAAAAATAAAAAAATAAAATCAAGAGTTGTAGGAAGCTTCCAGGTGTATTTGGTGTGCAGGCAGTCCCAGCCACTGCAGCATCTCAGGAGCCCCAAGGTCCATAACTTCACCATGATACCTCCCATTTTAACACATGCATAAGAGAAGTGTACAGAAATCAAAGGTGCAGAACACATCATTGACAGCTCTTTGCTGACAGTATTGTTTGTTTTTCATAAATGTAACACATCACAAAGGTGCTGCTTGTCTCCCAGCCAAACATAAGGATCAAATAAAGAATTAGCAGAAACACAGTTAACTGGGCTCAGCGTGTCATCTCCAGTGTGTTGATGCAAATAGGCACTAGATTCACCTTGCCTTTTGACATAGGTCTCACAGTGAAGACTGGAGTGAATTAACAACCCCTCAGGGCAGTTCCTGATGGAGCCTGTTGCTACCATTTGTATCAAATCATTGTATGCCAGCACATAGGAAATTACCATAGCAAGTCAAAATATTCGGTGTGACTGCTGCAAGGATTTGGTATAAACATTTCTTTCCTCCAAGCTTAATCTCAGCCCGGGCACCCCTCCTAAAAAACATTTGGCTTTACTCCCTGAAAGCTCTGTGCTTCGAGTCTGGAGCTCACACTGATCCTGCAAAGGGTGAGGAGGAACTGAGGGGAACAGCAAAGAGGACAGAGAAGCAAGTTCCCATCCATCAGACTCCTGTCTGGCAATGCTCAGGCTGTCATTTAGGTTAGATACCTTTTGATATTGAGATATCATGTCTCGCTATTCCTTTAAAGTTGAACCAGAGGGGATGCCAGCCCAAATACCTTGCTGAGGGATGATGAACCTCCGGTGTCCTCCCTAGTATAAAAGAAATGGACATGGAATTAATTCCTGTTTGACAGTTATTGACAGGGTTATAAGGTGCTTCAATAACTCAGTAAAGAAGAAGTTTGTAGATGGCACTTAGATGTCCATCTCTGCACAAATCACCTTTAGGGGGACCACAGATCATGGTCCTCCTAATGCACAGAAAGGTGGCTGAGCCACTTCACCTCAACAAATCCTTAATTTTGCTGGCTGTGTTTTGGGATGAAGATGGCTGATTCCAGTATTTTCCTGGCATTGACTGGGTGAGAAAATAGTGAGCAGATGTTCAGTAATGAGGGGCTGATAAGGGGTGCCATGAAGCAGCAGGGGTGAAGCTCAAGAGGGGCTCCCAATTTACATTTTAATTACAAAAAACAATAATGAGCACAGGGTCTACTTTTATTTAGCTGAAGTATTTACCATTCACCAGCATCTAACGAACATATGTAAACATTAGGCTTTTTTGCTCTTATTGTCAGTTTCTGACCTTGCAAAAACCCAACACAAAAATGTCTGCTCAACCGTATCTATTTCTTCTTGTGGCTCCCTGGTCTGTGAAATTGGAGGGTTGCTCTAGCATCCAGTGCTGCAGGAATTTATCTGTTTAGATAAAAGAGTGGTTTAATGTGTGCTTTGAAGAACAAAGCAGAACACAAAAAAATTACATGGATACTGCTAAGAGATTATATGGGAGAAAATGGGACAAAATGGCGTAGGTCAAATTTTGGACATAATCCAACACTGCAAATCTCTGGTTTATAGGCCCAAATGTTTCCTCTTTAAAATCAGCAATTGTGTCTGGGGGGATTAGCTTATAGACCATTCCAGCCTTCCATCACTCTGCCTTTCCTGTGCCTGCTGGTACCACCAGTGCAATGGGAACATTTGTCCTATAGCAGAAACTTGCAGCCTGAAACCAGACATTAACATCTTGATCTCATGAATGCTGACACATGCTTGGCTCCTTTCACAAGAAATGTCTCCTGAAAGCAAAACAACTATGTAAAAATGACAGCTAAGCACACATATTAGTAGTTGCAAGTTCACAGTCTACAGACCCTTTATTCTTATAGACACAAACCCATACATTTCTAATTAAATTAACTCATTTATACCTGTGGGAAAAATGATAGCCCTGTATCACCAAGTGCACTGTACAAACAAACACACTGACATTCATAACAACTGATGCATTAACCGGAATTTGAATAGAATCATTTAAGCATTAATAACATTTCGATCTCTGGAGGTCAAGCCTTTTACTCCCCAACATTTTGACATCCATTATGAACATACTTCTAACAGAGACCTAATTAGAGACAAATATTTGTTTGCATAAATATCTGTGGAAGATGGAGATGAGACTAACTGCATGGTACTGTAAGAATCTAGCCTATGCAGGAGAGTATTAACATTTGGGGTCAAGACAAAGACCTCACGTCAAGGGAGTAGATCCATATTCTGAACCATTACATGTACAAAATGCAATATGGGGTGAGAGCACCAGCTCTTCCAGGCCACTATCTAATATTCTTCCACAGGAGGTTTATGAAGAAAGCAAAATGACCTCCCTAGATGAGAAGCATGAACGCAGGAGATCACCTACCAGAATCCCAACTAATTGCTTGTGCTCAGAAACACAACCTCCTTATTTTCATGTATGTCAAAGCCAGTGAGAGAAAGTAGAGAGATCAGAGTAGATAAGCAGGCTGACTTAGTCTTGGCCTACAGAAGGACAGAGGAGTATTTTTAGAGGAGATATGTTTGTCTATGGTTTCAATGAAGCTAACATTAAATTACAGCCACGAGTGAGAACAGATTAATTAGTGATTTGTTCTTTTCTTATTGTGCGCATTGATTTTCTCACAGGGTGGTGCATTAGAGCCCTAAGCACACAAGTGGAGAAATTATTGAAATTTAGTTCAGAAATAAACTGTTCTTAACACAGCTGTGTGCTGAATATGGCACTGGTTATTTTGAAAATGAATTTATTTCAATATGCACAGGATAAATGCACTTAGATGCATATCCAAGACAATCCAAAATAGCATACCTACAGGCTGCAAAAGAGAATTTCTAAATAGGTAGGAAGGAAACAGATGCTTCTGCCTGCTGCAGACAAAAAACACCCTCATATTATAAAAATATGTATAAAAGAAGCCTGGGGACCAATTACTACTTGAAAGATAAGCTAGGTGTTTTGAAGAATGGCTCAAAGCACAGAAGTGTCTGAATTCCCTATCTTCCAAAAGACTTTGAGGAGGAGGGGGCTGGGAAGCCCAGCATGACCTAATTCTTTGTTTCAAGATGGATTTTCCCCCCTCCTCTTTTTGTCTTTCCTGACAGAAGCAAAGCATAGCATCCGAGGATGACTGTTTTACAAAAAATTCTAGTAACCAAATCGTCTTTGTGACCATACATAACAAACAAATGAAATCATTCAGCTTCTAGGTAGTAGCAAGTCTTCTCTAGTTACTAACAGCCTACATGACCCAAAGCTGTTTTTCAGCTAGATTGGTTACCCACTACAGTTCACCATCTGGCCTCACAAATAGGCATAAGGAGGGAGTGGGCGCAAGGGGGAAAGTGGAATCACTTCTTTCATGTGATTTAAGAATTATCATTACAAGCTAAGATAGATAATGCAATTTGTCTACTTTCCTCTTTTCAGATTGTCCATATATTTTCAATTTGGTGCCTCATTTTACAAGCAGCGGTTTCTCTAGGCAAGACCAGGGTCTCACTCACAGCGCATCCTTTTTAGGATAGCAGCCAATAGCCAGAACTGTAGGGAAAGAGCATAAAAAGTATACATAGGTCACTCTGAAAGCAATGCATCCCATTTGCTTCCATGGAAGCTACAACTGATACAAAGAACAAAATAACACGGTTCGATAGAGAGAATTCTCACCCTAAAAACACTGCTTTCAACATAGTCGCTACCATGAGTGGTGCATTTTCACCGGCAATGAACAAGAGCCTGCATGCTGTACTTGTAACAATCTGCACCTCCAGAGGTGACCTACCATTGCCACAGCTGAAACGCACCACCCACTGCCCCACTGTGCTCACATCCACTCTTTAGTCTCCATCAGTGTTCAGCAAGTGACAATGAAGATCAATGGGCACCATTTTTTTGGCACAGAAGAATTTAATGACACAGATTCGCTTCATCCACACTTCCATGTCAGACTGCCCCTCTGCTGCCATCTGTCACATGGAAACAACATGTATTACATGTATTGGTGACAATGTTCAACCTCTACTGCCATCCCACCAACACCTGCCTCTGACTTCCAAACACCGCACACTGAGGGAGACAGAGCTGTGGTAAAGCAGCCCCGGAAGCAGAGGTAGAACCAGGCTGGAGAGCCAGCCCAACTGCCCTCCCAGCTAGGTAGCTCATCCATACCGCCTCAGTGTCAGCAACAGTGTAGATATGAGAGCTCTGTCTGTCATACACACAGTTACTGAGCAATGGCCTCTTGAGCAGCTTATCCAGAATGATCCAAAAACTCTTCCAGGTTAAATAAAACCCCATTGTTGGAGCTTTTAATAATAATTCTCTGAAAAGCACCTCTAACAATTATGACCATGCATGCTTTACATGAGAGCTGACCAGAGAGGACAGACCACACCCCTGGGAAAACCCATGGAAGATCAAATATGGTTTGGGAGACAAGCAGCTGGGAGACAGTACAGGAGAAGATAACGTGCAGGTTTTCAAACTGTAATCACTGTAAATGCATTAAATTAGAAATTTAATGTGTTTACTGCTCAGTACTTACACCAGTACAGCAACTTTCAAGACTCCAGCATTACCAGGAAGATGCAAAGCCTTATAGCTACTTGGCCTTGTGTAGGAGAAGATGTGCAACACCAAGGAATATGAAACCTTTGGGGGATATTACTTTTCAGACAACGGGGAAACTCCACATAACATGCCTTCTCCAACTGCTGCTTGCATTTTATCCTCCTTACTCAACTACAAATAGTGCTTTAGTGTTTTCCTTAAGACAAACCCTTCCAATAAATGTTTATAGAATTAAAAAGAAATTCCCTGCTATTTGAGTAACTGGATGTTTAGACAGTTTAATATAGGAAACACTATACAGTCTCTTTGTAGGAAAGTTTGATGCAAGATCAGTTTCTTGTTCTGACCTTGCCCCAGCATAACTTACAGTAATGGAGGGTAAGGGAGTAGCTCTACAAGGAAGAATCACGCCAAAATAGAAGGCATGCCACAGTACAAACTGTTGTTCACAAAGCATCAGTTTATTTATTTATTTAGGGATGTGGGGGGAGCAGGGAAAAGTATTTTTGGTTGGTTTTGTTTTTTAAATGAGAAAACACAAAGAATAGAAGCGCAGGCCTCAAGTCTTTCTACTTGTGCCAGAGCTACGGTTAATACCACTCAGCCTTTCATCCACACCAAGAGTCCACCTTGCAAGCTGCTCTACAATCAGTGCAGCCCTTTACCTTTACAGGATGCACTTTTTCCTGCTTACCTGGAAAGATCATCCATATGTGGTTTACATTTGCAGCCCAAATCCCAAGTTCTACAGGAGAAATCTAGTATTTTCTCCATAGCTGCACATGGCCCAGGTCTTCATGCAAGTTCTCTTCGGGCCCCAACTCAGCTAATCATTACACTGCTACACTTACTGGCAACACTAGCCAATCTTATTCAAACTAAAACCCGTATCTGAGAATAAAAACAAGGTTTCCCCACCGTCATTTTCATGGTGCCAGGCAATTTTCAATCACCATTGAAATAGGAAACAAAACAAGTGTTTTATTTTTAAATGGCATTTTATTTTCCATTAGCTTTGTATACTGAGTTTCAGCCTAGCTAGCAAAAACCGTGCACTGCAGGTAGCTCTAGAGACAAACATTTTCATGATATCCCTTTGCAATGTCACTGGCTCTAGAAAGCACAACACCAAACTAATGAAGTAGTAATTGCACAGGAACATTGCATTATAATGGCAAAAACAAACAAACACACACATGTAAACTGTTGCAGCATTACTCATAAATACAGCATTTACCTTGAAATGTTAGGCCATACCCCTTCTAGCTAACTTGTGTTACAGGGGAGCTCCCTGAACAAGGGCTTGCTGTGTTTGTAAGCCTAGGCCTGCTGAGAAATCCCCCAGTGCCTTCTACAGAACTGCAGCTTGACCTTTAAGCCAGGCACTGGTTCTGCTTTGGCCAGCACAATCCAGATGCCTGCATGCAAGTTGTGCCAAGAGTTTGCCCAAACCATACCAACTGGTTATCTTTTAAACTCATACAACATGCTCTTGATGTTCTCTAACAATTTCAGGTGGTCAAAACTTCCAAATGAAGTGGTTGCCTGATTTAATACCAAAGATCAGGTCTTCTCTAGGACAACACAGGTAGCTCCTGTTATATTACAGCACCGAGAAATTCATGTTCCAATTATTAAACGATAAGTTTACTATTTAAAAACATTACCCTAGAGCTTTGCACGCATCCACACTGGACACAATCAGTCACAATGCTGAAAACCCTTCATTGCTCATTTTCTCATGGCTCTTCATTCCTCAAGCATCTTCCAGGAAGAACTGCTTGTAAATCAGAGGCTAAATATGAATTGATTGCATGACCCTGTCTGGATCACTTTGTAATCCTGTAGGGATTATGTTGTTTTCAAGATTTTTCTTCTTCAATTTTTGTTTTAAATAGCTTAATGGAGCCTATGTGTAACATATATTAGTTAAACAGCCCTTAAAAGTTTGCCCTCTTACCACAGGGTTTCAGGTATCATTTCCCTCGGTGGCACAGCAGTTACAAAAAGGGGTGAGCCACCCATTTGATATTATCTGGTAAGTAAGAAGTGAGCATAATGAACCCAGCCATGCTGCTTTGCTGTTAGTCCACCCTCCACAGCTGCCTACGTGACAGCAGCAAAGTGTGCAGTATGTCTCCTTGCAGCACTCACGCCTGTGTGGGAGTAGTATTCACTCTTGTGCTTTTTGTAATGTCAAATCCTGACGATTTATGGTTGACTTGAATATACACACGCACAGGTATTTGGTCTTCCCATCATGGCTGGGTTTCTGGCACAGCTTTAATAAACCACCAAACTACCTATCTTGAAAGTAAGAGGAGTAAGAGAGAAGGTAAGTATGAGCTATTTCATGAACTTTGTAAACAGTGAAAGCAAACAGGCCACAATTCTGTCCAGCCCAGCCTACAGCCCTCCTCAAGAAACCTTTCAAAGCGTGAATGCCATGCACTGAAGGGTCTCACTATGTTATTTACATTTTGTTTCCATGCACAAAGAAGTTTCGCAGATGTACTTACTCCAGTCACACAAAAATAATTTCTGGTACCTGAAAAGAAAAAGGAAAAGAAAAAAAAAAAAGAGAAAGACTGCAGCACAGAAAGTTTTCTTCATTACAAAGTGTTTTTCCATCAGGCAATTATTTGTAAGAACTTTTGTTAACACTGGAGTTGAGGCTCTGGAACGAAGTGGATATATTGTTTACTAGCTTTGCCAGTCAATCTGCTCTTACAAAACTTCTCCCTTCCCCCTCCTGTTCTCAGCCAAGTCAGTCCCTTGAATCACTCAGGAGTTGCCCTTTTCACTAAGATCTCCTTTTCCACAAATTGTCCCTTGAATAATGCCATCTTCAACGTACTGCCCTGTGGTGTCCGTGCTCCTGCCAAGCACAGTTGAGGGAATTCGCGATGAGCGTCTCTCCTGGTTCTTATCATCCGAGGAGCAACAAAGCATCCTCTTCATGGTACCCCACATCTCATCATCCTTGTAGGAATAAATTACTGGATTCATGACAGAGTTCAGCAGGGCCAGGAGAAGAAACCACCTTTTCACATTCTGAATCCCACAGTTGGTGCAGTTCAGGCCATCGAGCAGCAAGACGACCAGGCCAGGAGTCCAGCAGACAACAAATGCACCTAGAAATATAGGAGAGAGAGAAAGGAAAACAAAAACGACAACAACAACAAAATCACTTCAGACTGCTAGGGCATTTCTTTTTACATCTTATGAAGCTATGTGTTTGCCAAAAATTTACAGAGAAATGATAAAAACAGGAGTGGACAAAATAATTTCAGTAGCAAAATCGCATCTACTACTGCTTCTCTGCCAGGCCCTGAGCACATGGCTCGAAGGAGCTTGCAGGGAGAGAGCATCTAGCTCCTGGCAGCCCCAGCCTGAACAGAATTGGGGAAAGGTCCTCACAACAGCGATGCATCCACTCTGCTAGATAAAAAGAGACCTCTGGAGATAACAGCTAGCACTCTGAACAGAGAAGATGTCCTCTCTCCATTTCTCTCTTGTATGCTGGAAGGTAGCCAGAGGCCTCTCTCTGCCACCACTTGTAAGGGAGAATAGAGAAAAAATAATGGATGAGTTAGTGAAGATGAACAAAAATGAGAGTGGTGGAACAAGATGACAAAAGACCAGCTCTGAAGCAGCAGGGTTGCCCCCACATGCGGGTGAGGCTGGAGGGGGAACAGCCCAGTCCCAGACCCAGGAGAGGTCCCAGCACAGCCCCTTCTCTTCCTGCAGCACCACCAGCTCCCAGGTCCTCGCCTGGGAGCCCACAGAGAGCTCAGCCCTACCACGGTAATGCTAACTTAGCACAAGCCACAATTACTGCCTGACATACTGAAATAGAAAATTACAACTCTGTGTGAAAGCTCATTTCAAACATCATACTGAGGAAATTCCAATCATTTACATAACAGCCCTTTTTTGGGCTTTAAAAAATAATGAAACACATAAGGATGATAGCAGCTACATGCTAAGAAGCTCTCCTGGGATTCTCATTATCTGTTTGGCCATTTTGGTCCTGCTCGTTTCCAGGAGACTTCTGATTTTCCCATGCCCCAGCTGTGCCCAGCCCTCAGGGCAGCCCAGCTATTGGCAGGACCTGGCCCAGAAGCACCTCTGGCATCCAGTGCTCATCCTGCACAGCATCTGCTTGCACAGCAACACAAACAGCCCCCAGCCAGGAATTTGGTGGGCACTGCACCCATCTGAAGGGCAGGCCATATAACAGCATGTAAAACAAACTCGTGTTATAACTGGGTGCTGAGCACTGTATCCAGGGCAACACAGTACATATCTAGATGCAAAATGATCCTCCTGGAGTTATTCCTCTTCTTATGAAGAGCTTCACAAGGAGTCCAGGTGAAGTGCAATCAACGAGTTTACTGTATTCCTAGAAGTACTATGCAGAACGCAAAGGCAAGAGACCACCTCCTTCAGAAAATGCATTTTCTATTCTGCTGTGCCAAGATGTTTGTGATGCTAAGTACCAGTTTCATAGTGTTAGCTTAGAGTTAATGGTCAGCATCAGTAACATTCCTCCGGCACCGCTGGCACCAAGAGCAGCAGGCTGCCACCACAACGCACTTCTCTGGTCAGTCCCCACACTACGCTCTGGTTTAGCCCCACCATGCTGAATAAGCAGCAGTGACACTAAGTCTTACAGTCTGCAGTGGAGCAAACATTGCACTGATTTACTGTCCTGAGGCTAAGGGCAAATCCCACCCACTGCAACCAGCACTGGAACTGGACCACCCAGACCAGAATGACTACATAAGAGTCTCAGCAAGCATTTGGACATGGTGCTTTCACAGGCCACCAAGGGTCATGGGCAAACTTGTTGGCAAACACGCCTGCTCCATGCAGAAATTAATGTGGCAGCAAGCTCTTCCCTGAACAAGCACAGAAAGCATTCTGACCACCTGCATTCCTTTTACAGTACCAAAGCATGTAACACGCAGCGCTGCTTTCCTGAAAGTCAGCAGGAAAAGAAACAGACCCCAAAGCCACGTTTAACAGAAGTCACGGAGAAATCCCTCCTTCAGACAAATGTTGAGCTCAGAATGCTTAAGTCCATGAATTCCCAGGATACAATGCGGGATACCTATCAATGTTGCAAAGGCAAAAGTAAGGGGAGATGACGTCTGCAGACACCTCCCTGCTATCCAGAGCACAGCTTACAGAGCTTTAATTCCCCCTTCTGGGAGTCTGCACCCAACACATGGCCAAGGATGGGTACAGAGGGGAATACAGTGACAGCGCTGGGGCTCCTACTTCAACTCCACCCAAAATACATTTTATTCTGCAGGGATATAACCCAAGTGATTCACATCCTACTCACAGCAAAGCACCAATGAAAGCAAGGCACAGACAGACTTACAGCCTTTCTAGGATTTTGCTATTTTTAACCACAGACCTTTCAGGGGGAGCCATAGTTATTCAAAAATATAAGCCTTTCTTTTGTCCCTCTGGCAGTTTTCTTTGCAGACTTTTCATCTCATAGCAGCTCCTCTCCCTGACAAAGATCCACACTTCAAAAATAACTTATTTTCTGGGACTCTGAAATTCAGAGCGTGACACGAAACAAAGCCTGGCTGCAGCATGAACCAGAACCATTCTGAGACTTTGCGCTGGATTAGGGAAGATGAGGTATCACAGAGCCTCAAGGTCAATGTGAGGATTTTCCACTAGTTTGGAAACATGGACTTCCTTGTAGATTACATCATCTATACTTAAAAATGAATGAATTCCTGTGTACCTGGAAGCGCTACTGACGCTTTGCCATAAAACTCCCCACATGAAAGCTGCTTTTTTGTGTGCCAAGGCTAAGAAGGAAAAAAGAAAAAACAACCACCAACGCAGCAGCTTCCAGTTGCCCTTGCCACATGTGCACACAAGTTAAAACAGCATGTTACCAATTAAACTATACATTCACTAGAACTGAAAGTCATCTGTCTCAAGGCGGCTATTTCAGCAGGAACGTCACTGCCAAGTTCAGACGAACAGCTGCACACACCCCACCTGGACATCATGCACACCTGCCTCTGCCTTTCCTCTAAGCCACAGCTGCACTCTCAGCCAGTACTAAGGCAAGGGTGAGGATTTTAGCCCCTTTTGCTAGGTTTCCCAGTTCCAATCGGGTATCATCCCACAGTTTAGCATACCAAAGGAATGTCATTACTGCTGCTTCTATCCTGTGATGGATCACAGGGGCTATGGCAAAAGGAGATACAATATGGACCTCAGTTCAGGTCCCCTGAAGGAGTTATGCAAGCTCAAAATGTAGTGCAAAGAACTGTCTGCAGCTGAGATCACCATGCACCCAGAAAGTTAAACTGAAACACAGGCTCCCCAGCTCCTAACTGCAGAACCATGGGAGAACTCCAACCATAAAAGACAGTGATGTTTTGGAAGTGATGCCTTGCCTCCACCTCCTTCCCTGGGGAGGAGAGCATGCCAGCAGCACCCAGCTGCACGCAACATGCATGGCGGCAGGATTTTGTCCTGAAGCTGCCATGACACCAAGAGGGCATGTTAGCAAGTGTAGTGGTTCTCATCACACTTCCTCCAGCAACAGAGCTTCCTGGAATTGCTTTTAGCTAAGACTATATCATGCTTTTACTGCAAAGCATCTTCAGACGTTTAAGAGCAAGCCACTGAAATTAACTGCCTTGAGCTGAAAACCCCAGATCCACATGCTGCATGTAGCTATATGTTGTTGCATCAGTGGATATAAGAATAGCTTTAAAAGCATCAGAATGGTCACTTGCGGGCTCTTTTGGTAATCAGAAAGCCCAGAAAACATGGCTATCCAGTTTCTAATGCCTTTTGCATAGCACGCTTGGATGACTAGGCCAGGAATGCATATTCGAGCTGTTCTAAGAAATTCTTATTCCTAGAAATAATAATTTATAAAAAGCCTCACAGAGCTAACATTTGTAGAATTGGTATGAAGGCAAATGCTGAGAGACATTCTCTCTGACACTGGAGTTTGGGGTAGATGATACATACATTCATTTGACTTCTATGGAAGCAAGCCCTGTTTTGATTTTGTTTCTGATTGGCAAAGTAAAAATGATGAGCTACAGAGCAGCACTCAGGCTTTTTAAGTTAAATTTGCCTGTCCCAGCAAGCTATACCACCAGATGCTTTGCCTGAATCATAGTTTAATCTGGTGGCTTAGGAGGCATTCTAGAAGTTAGAAAAAGCTGATGTTAATCTTGAAATCAACCCTAAGGCCCCTTCTCCCCAGCAAAAGAAAGAAAGAACTTGAAAGGAAGGACACAAACTTTGAAGTAGGTTATTTCTTTCCTGAATGCCTAAGAAGGAGCAGGAATGGATTCATACTGCCTCAAGAAACAAGTGTAAATAATCACACCCAGAGGGCTTTGTTCTGGTCTTTGGACTTAATCGTATAGGTGCTCTCCACACCACTCACTCTCCCTGCCTGTACCAGCTCAATTGCCTTCCTCCCAGCACAAAGACCTCTTTGCTCTGCCGGGCAAACACAAACTGGCACTAAGGTCTAATAGAGTTATTCCTAGATTCTACTCAGCTCCCTCCAGCTTTGCTTTATACAACATTACAGCAATTGCCTTCACTAAAGAATGATTACAAATAAATATCTCTGCTTTCCTTCTTCGTCTTAAGGACCATCTATCCAACCTCAAAAATGGAAAAGACTGGTAAAACTGAGGTTTGTCAGTGCAAAGGGGAGATGGTAGTAGCTTGCAGCATGAAGCACAGCAGAAGGCCTGGGTGAAATTTTATCAGAAACATCTCTACTCTTGCTCCTGAAGGAGCACAGCCAAGTGAGATGCAAGTCAGAACCAATGTAGCAGCACATAGCTGTTTCCCATGTACATATGGACAACAACTTCCCCTGAAATTCCACCTGTCTTACACTGGCTTGTATAACATCAGAACTAAAGCCGTATTCATGGCCTCAGAGTCTCCACCACCTGAGACAGTGACCACCCAGTTCCACCATGGTGAACTACACAAGCCATACTTGAGTGAAATCTGTCTGTTTTTACATAACATCTCACTCAGATTGAAGTCTTCTTTGGCAAAATTAATCACTCCAGCCAGCATTTTCTTCCAACAAAAAAGCCATCCAATCTGGGCCCCTCTAATTTATTTGAAAAGCAGCTGTATCACAACTAGCTGCAGTGGACTGAGCTGCTTAACAGAGCGTCCTTAGGGCAGAATCTAGGTAAAATCTCATGATGAGGGTGAATTTTCCTCTTACAAAGCAAATCTCTGGCAGGAGAAAGTTACAGATCCACCAAGCATCCTCTTCTATCCCCAGGGAAGGTGCATTTGCAGGCAGAATAGCTAGTAAATTTAGGAAACAGCCAAGAGGATTCAGAACCTTGTGCAGATATAAAAGAACATTTTTTGAAAAGTATTTTTCTGGGTAGCAGTGAGCCTTCCTAAGCCTTCCTCCACAGCTATGTTGCAACTCACCCTCCCCACCAACAAAGAATGGATAATTTGTGTTTTGTAAGAAGCTGCCTGCAGCCGAGCAGCCCGAGCATTTACCAAACAGAGACACTTATCTTCTAGGAGTTGACTGGCCCTCTACTTCAGGTTTCTGTTTCATGCAACATTTGTTTCACAGTTTAAGTTGGACAGAAGGCTAACCAACTTCAGAGCTTACAAGTCTGGTGAGTTCTTATTTTGTTTGTTTGTACAAACTGATTGGCTACATGGTCGGTTGCCTCTTACCTAAGAGAGTCATGACAGTCTTCATAAGCTTCACAGGGGTCCTCCTACGGCTAATAGATCCACTAGTGTGCGATGACAAGACATTAGTTTTCCGCTGGACATACATGTAGATTCTTATGTAAACCACCACCATAATGAAGAAAACAACAAGGTTTAGGACACTCCAGAATACCAAGTAACTTCTACTGTAAATAGGTGCCAGGGAAGAGCAGGCGGAAATGTCACAGAGGCAGTTCCAACCCAAGGTAGGAACAGCACCCATAAAAATGGCAATGGCCCAAATCGATATAATTAAGAAGGTGACCCTCTTCTTTGTGAGATTACTGTGGATCTTCATCCGCATGATCGACATGTGCCGCTCAACCGCTATGACGAGGAGATTCACAAGGGAAGCCGTCAGGCTTGTATCCAGAAGACCCTGACGCAGAAACCAGCGGTTAACAGTTAATGTCTTAGACACAGGGCCAGTGTTGAACATCAAGAAGACATAGGCAATCCCAGCGAAAAAGTCCGCAGCAGCTAAGTTGGCCAACAGATAGTAAAATGGAAAATGAAACCTCTTGTTCTTGACCACGGCTGCTATTACCAATGAATTCGAAATGAAAATGAAGAGGCAGAAAAATGTCCCAAAACACAGAACACCAATAAGTGTTGGCCCTGTCCACTCATCTGCTGTGTGAGTGTTTGTCTTATTATAAAAGAAGTCCATACGCTTATCATAGTAGCATTCATTCATCCTGGATTACAGACCCTGCATCCTAGGAAGGGTGGAAGGGAAAAAAGAAAAAAATTAAAATTAACTATCAGTCCTTGCTTGGATCACTGTAACTAACAGTCTTCTTTTGGGGAGAAAGGAAGGGGTATGAGAAGGCATATGTTTGCAGGCCTCAAGAGAAACATTCACACTGTACAATTTAGTGCAGGAGATATTTGTCCACCAAAGGATTGCAATACATGATGCTATGATGAACTAGGAATTTTCCAAAGTCTTCCTTGCTTACAAGCCCCCACCAGTCCCCTTGCTCTAACAGTCACACTGGGCAGGCAGCAGCATGGAAGTAAAGAGGTTAAAAATAACTTCCTGGAGGTCAAAAAGAAAATCTGAGCAACAGCCAGGCCCTTCTGACTGTGAAATCCCACGTTTGAGCCACAACCCCATCATTATTTCCATTTCTCAGTGTATCCAGTCAGGACAGAGGAGCATAAATCATAACTCTTCCATTTTACTGGTAAAACAATGAAAAGCCTATTACTGGAAACATCTTTTTTTCCCATTATATATTAATGAACATAATAACATATGTATATAAAATGCTAAAGGCATATATATTCGGAGCACATGCCAGTTATTTACTGCTACTAGATTTAAGTAAATGTGCAGAAATGGGAAAGAAATACTGCATATGTTTGACTGCACTGAAGCCACAGATTTTATTGGGCCGTCAACCCAAAGCCCTGTGAGCAACACACACACCCACCAATTATCTTCAGACCCAAAACGCAGTTCCCTACGCAGGACACAGAACACCCCAGCACAGCACTAGCACGGGGCTGTTCTCTTACACTCACTCAGCACTGTTTTGGACACTGGACTACAGAACATGATGGAGGGGGAGGTCTGGTTTCCAGACGACAGAACACTTCAGCTTCTCCAGTGAGGTTAATGCCAGCTGCCTGGGCAATCTGTCTGCATTTTTTGCAAACCAAAAGGAGCTCAAACTGATTTACATAGGCAGTGGCTGCTCTTGCAGAGCAAAGGCTGTGCAGCCGGGTGAGAATATGTGTCTGATCTTCACTAGGCTTCACATTTGCTGTCAGGATCTGAATAAGTGTTTCAGCAATGACTTCACTAACAGATCCTATATAAGGTTTACCAAACCCAGGAACCCAACCGCTGGTCACAGCAGACACCACACAGAGCAGCTCCCAAGGACAGGAGCCACAGGGATGCAGTGCTGCTGGGGGAAGCACTGTGCTAGATCCATAAGCCTCCTCAGGAGCCTCGGGGTGTCACGTGGAACAGAGCAGAAGGCTTAGCAGGGCCAAAAAGAGGGAAAAATAACAGATAAAACGGGCACAGACAGAGCTGTAAGGCAGGCATAGGCTGCCTTCTGTGACTAATTCTGAATACAGATAAAGATCAGGTTCACTTAGGTAACCACAGGCTAATAATGGACTAGCAGTTATATTTCATCTCTATAGTGACTGAGAAGCAAATTAAGCAACCCCCAACAGGCTGGCTAACAGTTCACATTCATATTAAAAATACTTTGAGTTATAATTGTCCTCTGTTATTTAAGTTATGCTACATTGGCTATTTCTCTCCTCCAGTATTTACATCATCTAATATTAAATCACTTTCCACAATTAATATTTGCAGCAAACTGAACATTTTTTTGAATACTTTATTTGTCTGAACTGGATCCTCACCCCTTCTGGTTTCCACCCTACACCTCGTAGTCTGCAGGAAGGCCAGCTACTTGGCATTGGTTTCTACTTTGTCACCCTCAACCACTTATTTTATAAAAGAGTCTCTTATTTAAAGCATCAAATTCAAGTAGATAGCCAGAAGTAAGAACAGATGTTTAAGGATAAGAAGCGGAAGGAAGCAAGTAAATCATCCCCTGCACTGAAATATTACAGAGAACTCTTCATCTAAAAATAAAGGGGTTTCTGCAACTCACATCCACCATCAGCAGTCACATAGAGCTCCATGCCTACCTCGCCCTGCTCAAAGCAGCACGGTAGAGTTGAGCAGTCAGTAAATTCCACATTTTCACTCAGAAGCTACTCAGAACAAGCTGCAATTATATCTGTAAGTGACCAGAAGTCCCCAGGCAGCTGCAGACAACAGCCACTGGAGCTGGGAGCCCTGCCCAGTGCAGGCGGCTCCGGGCTCACCCATCGAGGCAGAGAAGGACTTACTGAGGCTGGCAGGGAGCTTCTGCGGAACAACCCAAGTGCCTGCGTATAGAACTAGCATTTTGGGCAAGAGCAGTAGGGAAAAAAAAAATCTGTGAAAATTACAGGGAAGGTTTTCTGAACATGCATCTTACTGTGTAATCATCTCAAGAAGTGGATCTCTTGCTTGCAAGTGACAGGAGAGTAAAGAGATCTGCAGACATATTTTTGCATCTTATCTGGGGAATGAGCTTAAAGAAATCTGTAATATCAACTCTGAACTTTAATTCTAAATACTACAGATTATTGAGATGCCAGCCTCATTTGAAACAGTTCCCCCCAAAAAAGGAATAAAAAACACTCATCAGTACTTCACTAAAATAATCACAATACACTCACTGTCACACAGCACAGCTCAAACGACGAATGACTTTGGAAGCACTGCCTTGTGATGTTGAGCTAAGGCAGCAGGAGCAGAACAGCATCCAGCTGATGTCTCAGAGCTGACTCTGGAGATGTCCAGACAGAGGCAGCATCCAAGCGGGAGCTGAACAGGAGCCTGTGTGCATTCCAGTGCTGCAGAGCACTGGGCTACCTGTACCAGCCTATGCACGCAGAGCGCTCGTCACTCCAGTGTCGATCCAGAGCGTGGGTATATCACACCTCCATTTCACTCCTGTGTCCTCACAGCAGAACCAGGCTGGCCTCAGGGCAGCTGTATCCTCACTGGTGATGCATCACATATGAGGGGATATCCCATATTTCCCAGGGTAGCAGAGGTTAACACATTGCAGGACTTGATTCTCCTGGTCGTCTCTTCTGCAGCCAAATTGGAGATCTTTTTCTTAATTAGGGCAGATCTAAACTTAAGAAGAAAAATAAACTTAATAAATAATAAACAAAAATCTAAAATGTCTAATAATTATTTTTAAAGAAATAATTGAAAAATCAGGCATAATATTGTCTGTCCAAGTTATAAAATTAATAAACACTGAAGCAGTAGAAGAACAGCTAGACCTTTTATTTTGGAAGTAGCTTTCACCAGCTTGATACTTGCAGCTTTTATGGGAAAGGGCGGTAAACAATCTCCATTCATCTCCTCTGTGCCACTCATAGTTTTACAGACCTCCACATAGATCTCCAGAAACTCTAAATAAATTACGATATTAGTCAGTCAATATATAGTAGCTATATACTGTATATTCTACAGATGGGCTACTCTATTTGCTTACAGCAAGTCACCTGAAAACGAAGACATCAAAACTTCAACAGTGCCAGAAGCGTACCCTTGTCAAAAATGTTCTTTTCCTCAGTCTATTTAATGAGTTCAGTTCAACTAACTGTGGCTACAAATATCAGGAGCTAACAGATTCTGAAGTAAGTTTTCCTCTAGTGCTCCAAGTAAGCATATGCTTTGAGTGGGAGAAGTTATCTGCTCTAAAAATATCAAAAGATTCGTTTTGTTTGAACTGTTTGCAAATGTAAAAAGCATACATTTTGAATGCTCCCCTTTCCAGGGCATCTTCCGCTCTGTTGGCTGAAAGACAGCTTGCATATCTGAGCTGGTTCCACATTTCTCTATGCAAGTGCAACTTGTATCAAGTCAGAATGTATCCCTCACATTCTCAAGAACTGCCATGAGTCTATGGGATCATACTAACTACTTAAACAAAGGGTTACTAAAATAAACCCTTGCCTGGATAATGGCTCAGACAAAAGCTTCAGCTGGTTGCCAGTCAACAAACTCTAAGAGTTGTTCTACTGGAGAACTAGTTATTTTCAAGAAAGTTACCAAACCATGCATTCAAATTGTGATTGAAATCTCTTTTTGTCTCACTTTGATCCAAAATTAACTTGGCCTTCTCATCAGCTTCTCATCATTAACACAGCCAGTTCTGAAGGAAAACTCAAACAGCATTTTAGTCAGAGACTTTCAAGAGGTCATCCTAAAACTTCATCTGAAAGCCACGGAGTAATTCACAGTGCACACCACTGCTTCCCTGCCTTTCCTGTCCATTAAAAGCAATGTTGTTTCAAGGCATTTGCCATAACCTCATGGCAAAGCTGGCATCAGCTGGGGATGGGGGGGGGCTGCTGCCCCACTGCTGTGTGAGCAGCAGGACAGGAGCAGACAGGCTGCAAAGAGCAGGCAAGGCATACTCCAGGCCACAGCAGGGCAGGAGGGCAGAGTGGCCCAGTGCAGCATGGCAGCACAGAGCCCTGGCAGGTGCCTTGGGACCAATCATAGAACAGCTCGGGCACACAGGGCTTGTCACACTGACATACATGTGTAGCAGGCACTGCAGGCAGAGCAAGGAGGCAAACAGCTCTGGGTCCTACACCCAGTCTGTTGCTTCAGGAAAACACCACGCTGCAGCAGCCGCCCATCTGCACATCCTGTGCAGGAGAAGTTAAAACAGAAATCCCACAGGCAGCAGATGGCCCTGCAGCAGCACTAGCCCAGGAGGGGGTGGGTGCCTGCAGACCACCCTGCAAGCAGCACTTCTGCCCCGTAGGCAGACAGGGACACCTCAGATCTCCTCTGGTTCTGGCCAGCTGTCACCCCCATGCTTCTGTTTCTCCAGCCGCCAAGAAGCTCCTCCTGAGCAGCTCCGCAGGGAAGGAAGAAGGCAGGCAGGCCACATGCAGCAGCAGTACCAGTTCACCAGCCCAGTAAGGGAAGCATTTCCGTGTTCCACTCCACGCCCTGAACACATGCATGGCCATGGAGGGAAACAACACAGCCAAATGATTGCACGGTAACCCAAGAAACCCATTCATGTTACCTCAGCTTAAAAAGAAAGAAATGCCAGTGCTGAAAAGGGTGTGTAACACAACCCAAGCCAACAACGTTAATATGTAACTGTAAGCAGGAATCCGGTGAGGTAAGCTCTCACTTCACTCTGAATTGTCTTTAAAAGCTAATTGCTATTATATAAAAATCAGGTTAGAGAAACGGACGAAAATGAAGTTTTTCCTTAAATCCCCATTCTTAGTTGAGTCAGTTTGTGATGCACATGGAACATAATGTTATCTGTGAGCACCTCAGACTCCAAACCAAAGACTTTTTATCTGGTACCATTAGAGGATGCGGTGGAAGCCAATGCTCATTTGGCAGATTTTACAGAGACAAATTATCTCAGAAGTAACCATTTTAAGTTTGGTTTATTAAGGAAATTCTGTGGGCACTGCCTGTACTTGGAACAGCATGCCACACTGCCCACTTCTCAAGGCACTAAGAATACAATTTTAAAATCCACTCTTTTTTAATGCAGCTCTAGAAGACGGGAAAATCTTACTATAAAGTTATAAAGCTTAATGAGTACGCTGTTGAATATGGAGAACTTACTTATTACCACAGAAACCCATTTCTGGCTGTGGTTGGCTTTTTTTCTTCGTAACTTCAGATAATTGACTGCAAACTCAGATGGAGCATACACAAGCAGCATTACCGTATTATTCTAAAGGGAGCTGAAGACCAAGATAAGGAGAACAGAGTGCCACATCCATTTCCACTCCAAGCCTGCTTCATCTCCATAATGTTAACCTGATGGAAATGCTCAGACTTCCACCAGGATTCTCATCACATACAGGAACAGCCCATTTTGATGGCATCATAGTTTGGATGAAAGCAGGATGGGGTGGGATGAGGGAAGCCAAGACAATTCTGTAGGCACGTTACATTTTTGAGACATATAAATAATTTCTCTTTGAATGACTTCTATGTTTGATGACTTGTTAAGTGATAGAAAAACTTAAGGCTTCATTAGTTATCCAACAGCCTTATTGTTGTTTGCAGGATGCAGAGTATAAACAAGAGTCTTAAGTAAAGCATTAAACGTACCACAACTTTAGGACCTCAAAAATAAATATTTAAATTGCAAGGACAGGAAGTAGTACCGCCAGCCATGGTCCACAGTGCTTTATACACACAGACTGATAAGAGGCTGGAAATCACTACTGCACACAGCAGTGTCACCCTGTGCGTGCCTGCAGCAGCACTGGTGCCCTGGAAGCCGCTGCCAGCTGTGAGGACAGCCAGGCTGAGAAGTGTGAGGGCACCTACATGAGTCCCAGCAAAGCTCAGCATCCTGCTCCTGGCACTCCTCCAGAACAGCTACCCCACCGCTAAGGTCTTTTAAAGCTCTGATCCCTACAAGCGGTTGTTAGGGACAGCTACCAAGTAACTCACTAGTTACCACAGGTTTAGACTTCAGACTTCGGTAATTTAAGACTCTCTGAAATTATGGTTTACTAGATCTATATATGGAGTCCAAACTAAAAACTTCACTGCAAAGCTTTCATTTAAAGTCTCCTTTAAGTGTGGTTCTGGAAGGAGCTGGCAGGTCATCCTATAATGCGGAAACAGACACAGTACTTAAAGTATTTAAAAACTGTTCAAATAGCCTTTACAATGTGAAACATGCTCCTAGAAAATACCTGCTCTGCTTCTAAACAAAGCGGGCCATTTCTCTAGACCTTTCCCACCATCCAGATCCATTTCTGTAGCCCAACACATAGAACTCAAACGCTGGGCACGCAAACCCTTTCAGCACATTCACCATCAAATGAGCTTTCATTTTTAATTCTCAGTCCACCGCTGATTAGAAAAAGGCACCTGCCTGTATCTGACCTGGTAATGGATTCAGAGCCTGGTTTGCAAGCACACACATTGCTGGAAGCAGTAGGGATGGTAGGCTCTGAGACATACCTGCCAGGCACATGGAAGTGGACCTAATTGCTTTAAAAACAAGTGGAATTCATCTGGAGATGTGAATCTTGAAGACCAACTGCCTCTGTGGGATATATTCTCTATGATATCTAGTACTTCAGAGATTATGTTTTGTTATCCAATAGTATAAGGGCTATGCCAGAGGGTGCTTTCAAGAGGTTAGTGGTCAGAAGAGGACCCAGCCGGCTCAGCTGTCCTGAAGCTGCAGCCTGCCATTCTGCAAAGAGCTAAATGCATCCGCCAGCTTTACTTGAGATAAAAGACACATATTTTCTGATTGTGCTTCTTTCATTTTAGTTCATTTTCAGCACACAGATAAACTCAGTGAAATTGAGTTTTTCCACCATATAACTCACTTGCAGTTGTGCTTTCTGCTAGACCTCTCAGAAGACCACAAGAACATGCAAGAAACCACATGTGCTCAAATGAGCAAACTACAGCAATGCACATCACCAGCCTGTAACGGGAATCGCCCTTTTCTGGGCTCACTTTGCAGAAGGGAGAACAGACTGATGTGCGCTTACACAAAAGGTAGAAATGCAAAGGTACAAGTTTGAGCATTTTTTTTCCTTGATGCAAGAACGATTGGAAGCTGCCATGCAAAATAACATTCACGAATTTCTCACAGCATCACATAGCTCGAGACCATACCTTACAAATAACTTCAGAGAACACGGCAAACATCCGTGTGTCATACCTACTGCCAGTGCCTCAGCGGGACACGACGCGCG
The DNA here is from genome assembly GCF_002078875.1 of Numida meleagris. NCBI lineage: Eukaryota > Metazoa > Chordata > Aves > Galliformes > Numididae > Numida > Numida meleagris. Next base: position 81,177 of record NW_018364535.1, on the reverse strand, counting down.
TACACATGTAGAGGTGGGCAAAGCCAGGTGACACCTGCGGAGCCACACGAGTGCGCGGGTCTCCCGCTGCCGCCACACCGTGTCACAGCCCGCGCGCACGGGACGGCCGCAGCATGTGCGGGCCGGGCTGCGCCCCTCTGGCAGCCCTGAGCCGCTCGGTCCCGCTCGCAGCAAAGGACGGCGAGCACTGCGGCGTCAACAGTTGATAAGACTGCAAAAAGCGCCGCTCTACCTCGCAACGAGAAGCGAAGTTCACAGATCCTGAAGCTGATCCAGCCTGAAGCACAGCTCTTCCATCGCCGCCGGGCTCCGCTCTCCGTCTCCGCGACCCGCCCGCCCCCCGGCCCGGCGGGGTGCCGGGGCCCTGCCCGGTGCCGCGGCTCCGCTGGAACTCACCGGCAGCCTCCGGAGCCGCGCCCGCCGCCCGGAGCCGCCCGCCCCGCGCCGCCTTAACCCGTCCCGCGCCGTCCAGCCCCGGCCCGGCCCGGGCCCCGCTAGCACGGAGCACCCCTGAGCGGAACGCTTCGTTGCTGCGCGTTCTTCCAGGGGCGCCGAGGGGAGGCCTTCCACCACTCTCTGAAGCGCCGCGGCGTGCCAGGAGTCCATCAGGGGCTGAGACAGTCCTCACGCTTTGGGAAACACAGGAGCGAAACCCAAACAAAGCAGCGCTGACTTTCACGAGCAGCTGAGGACAGCACTATCAGGTGTACAGCCCGCTTTCCTCCAGCATCAGAGGTAGATGGGTTTATATCAGGTGTATAAAAGCAAATGAACAGAACAATCCCATACCCAACACGGTGATTCAGAAAGCATAAGGCTCACATCATCCCAGCATGCAGGATCTGGCCCACAGCTTTGCCATGAAGGACAAACTAAGCTCCAGTGTAGGTGCCACAAGTCGGAGCACTGGGTCTGTGCTGGTGCTGCCCACCTGCATGATTCACCATATGCAGGCACATGGCCCAGGTGCACAGAGCCACGCACGTGTTTGCTGGATCTGGAGGGCTGACAAAAGAAAAATCACAGCATAAAGTCTGTTCCATTTCTCAGAAATCCAGTAGCAAGTACAGCATAAATCCTACAGTGCTAGAAATAGGTGGAGCCCCACACATTAACATGACACATGATGTGCCACACTACCTCTACCGCAGCAGTTTTTCCTATTTTGTCCATAAGGTGAAAAGCCCAGTATAAGAGCCTGAAGTCTTACCTCACCCTGTTCCCCCTTACTGAACACTTACCTTGCAGATGGCACAGAAAGCTGTCTCCTGCTCCCTCCTGCCCTTTGCTTCCAGGTCTGTCTGTTCACTACCTTCCCATCCACTTCTCTCCTTTTAAGAATTGTTTCCTGGGAATGAGGAGCTCATCATGTGCAACACAGCCAAAGCTAAGAGCCTGCTCTCAGGGCGCTTCACAAAATCCCACGCTCAGGTCCTGCTTCCATTACAACGCATCACTCCTTAACAGCCGTGTGGCACCACCCATCAGTCAGCAGGGGGACTCAGGCCCATACTAATGCACAGAATTAGGAGCCAACGCGTGCCAGATTCCCTGTTAAGGTTGACCTCCACAGAACAGAGAGCCAATGAGGAGCACCAACAACCAGCTCTTAGCTTTCTTTCAAGAGAAAAGCAAGGGGAAAAAAAGAAAACAAAAACAAAGCAACCAGGTGGTGAAGACAAATTGGTTTCTAAAATACATTAGTGATCTGTTCAAATACGGGTGGGCTGAAACAGTAATGTAGGTAGCAAGTAGCTCGTATGTTTTAGGAAGGAGAGGAAAAAAAAGAAAATCAATACAGGGCAAGAATGCTTTATGATTGCATTATAGAAATTAAACCTGAAAAGCAATAAGAATGATAAGTGTTTTCTACATTCTTGTGGTTGATAATAGGTACCCTAACTCCCTGAGGACTTCCTCACAAAGAAACCTTTACCTAGTTGCACTCAGGTCAGACAGGAGCAGCCCCAGTCAGAGTTAGTTCTCATCCAGACACAGCCCACTTCCTCTAAGCAGCCTCTTCCAGCTGCTGGATCTGAGCCCTCCAAAAGCCTAGGCAACATGCACTAGGCATAGCTGGTGGAGATCCAGTGCTGGTCAAGAACAGGGACAGCTATAGTCTCAGAGGCAGGTGACAGCCATCACAAACAAGGCCTTACAGACATCTCAATGTGTTTTTTGTTGTTCTGTTTGTAGAAACACACAGGATAACACAACAGAAGCAATAGCTAACCAGCTTACAGGTGGGGCTGGACTTAATGATTCAACACATCATAGGTCCAATGCTTCCATCCACTGAAGTCCTACATGAGGTTTCTGCTGGTTATTCCTAATCACAGAAACAGGCACACAGCAATTCCAACTGCTTGGTGCAAGGAGAAGTGCACTGAAAGACGCAAGCTGCTTTATAACACAATGGAAACCTTTCTTTCCAGCAGATGACAAGCAAGTAACTTGTTTTCCTAGATATGAGAAGTGAGCAGGAGTAGCTCCCACTACTGCCTCTCCATACAACTGCTCCCATGCTAGAACAAATATAAGTGCATTGAGATCTCCACCAGACAAAAGGCAGAGCTGCCACATGGACAGAAGGAAGTTCCTGTTCAGCCTGAAGCTGTCTCTGCTTCCCTCAGGGCAGGAGCAAGGGCAGCCCTATTACCAGGGCAGCTGCTGGGCTTGCTTTGCATGGGTTCTTACCTAGCCACAATGTCACACCAAGACCTCAGGCTCCAGCTCTTGCAGGCAAGCATTTCCCTCTCCCTTCTGATACTCATTTCAAAGATAAAACCATCTGAAGACCAACACCAAAGGCAAAGTTCTGCTCTTGGAGGTACAAGTTCTGCATTGGTACTCAGTAGAAACTGAACCTGTACAAGAACTGCTGACCCTTAGATGACAGAAAACCAGTCTGTTTACAGATGGAGGGCTCTATACGTTGTGGGCCTGTGTTGTCACGAAGTCCAAACACACAGGAATCAAGCATCAGTGTCACTGGATCACAGCCTGCATAGCCAACGACAGTAATATTCTCCACCAGGCCTCTAACCTTATTCCCCAAATTACACAAACACTAGGATCATTATTGGGCCCAAGAAAAGCATCCAAAGGCTTGCACATTCTAGAGCCTCAATTGTTTTCAGACTTTTACAACATGCTATCCTGCCTTAGACAGTGCTGCACAAATTATTTTCTCTCTTGCCTTTTTTGTCAAGTCCTGGTCAGTCTACAGTACAACGAAAGATCACATCTCTAGAGCTCAGAAGTAGTTACAGTTGAGAAGGCTGCAGCTGGGTTTGGTTCTTCCATCACATGTCCATTATAGGCTTCATAGGAGCACTACTGAATGGATAAGGCACTGGCCACCTAAGCAAGCAGTTATGGTCTGTGTCCCATCTGAGGTGCCAGACAGTATCAAGCGAAATGTTACTGAACTTCTCATACCTTTGCTCAAAGGCAGCCAGTCAGACTTTTATGTCGAGGGCCTTAACTACTGCAGGTAAGCCAGTAGTGCTGTCAGCAAGAGCAGAAGCTTTGGACAACACCGTTAGCAAGTCCTTACTTTTTAACCATTGTGTTTTAGTTCTTTTTACTGCCAGCAATAACAGAGCATGAATTTACCAAATTCTAGTTAGTTTCTAACCATTACCTTACTACACAAAAATCTCCTGGCAAGTCCTCTGAGACCCTTCTTCGTGCCAGATGGCAAGGGTGAACATAAGCAATATTTTGAAGATGAGTCTTCTGTAAGAAGCAGCTATCAGTGATGTCAGGATCCTGTACAGGTTTTGTCAGCATCATTTCCTTTTTACCCTAAACCAAGGTGCCACCAGTCCTACTCATACAAGTAGAACAGAATTTCAATTTGCTTGTGAAAAATAAACAACCTTTTCATTGTTCTTGAAATTATACCTACCATGGAAGTTTCTAACCATGCAAAAAAAAAAAATTACCTATAATTAAAGCAATAAGTTTAATTTAGACACAACATACATCAAATAAGGTGGGCAAAATAGCACAATAAAGAAGCCTCACAACAAAAAAACAAAAACAACAAATTGCTTTTTAGTAAAAACTGTTAAGAAAAGATTGTGATCTATAAATGACTTATATTAAAACAGATTTACAAAACATCAAAACAGTAATCATTTTGCACTTCTGTGCAGCTCTATAGTTATACATCAGTTTATTTCAAGGTAACGAGTTGTGCTAATTACAGTCTCGATGCTGAATGCATCATCTAAAGTGAAGTGAATGCTTCCTCCCTTCTTGCCAATCATTGTAGTTGCCAATAGTCCACTTTCTGTGTGTTTTTTTTTTTATTTTTTTAAACCATGGAATTATTTTTAAATGTCATTTATATATTTCTAATGAAGACGAACTGTTGGTTCTGAATCACTTCCTCCTAGAGGTGATTAGCAAACAGAGCTCCCTCAGACACTTCAAGGACCAGTCTTCTTCAATGTGACATAGCTGAGGGCACAAATGCAGTTCTTGACAGCTCTCCTCCAAACAAAGCTTCTGGGCTCTCATCCTGGTCAGACAGCTGATATCACATTAGCGGCTTTTCATCCCCCAACTACTTGGTTAGGTAAGATCGGGCTGTTTACAGTGAGGCAGGTCCAGATAATGGGTTTCATTGCAGTTTGGAGAATTAGTTTTCTCCATATAACTATGCTTCCTTTGCACATGTTAGTGGTGAATTTCAGTGCATAATCATCAATTGATAAGTATTAAGTTGTCATCACTTTGTTGTCTGCAAAACAAAAATTCAGTTTTTCACTCAGTAAGGAATAGGAAGCATTTGCCCATGCAAAAGTCAAGATGAGTTTTGCTCTTTCTGCCTTGCACTCTCCCACTCAGGATACAGCTCTCAACACATGCACAGTGTGTTGACAATCAGACAGAAAACTGTTACAGTAGCAAAAGCTGCTTGCATTCCAGCTTCCAAACTTCTGCCTTTACCACGCTCTGCAGCATACTACAGTAAAGCACATTTATTATGCTCAAGTAGATAATAATCTTGCACAGCAAATTGGATGTGAAATTTGAAGCCATACCTTGCTAGCATTCTGCCAGAATACATCAAAAGTACAAAGCTGTACTTCACAAAAGCTTCAGTATGTGAGTAGAAGGATTTGTTACGCTAGATAGGACTCAAAGCTTTCACATTCAGCACTCCTTCTTCTCCTATAGCTTTGGCTTCCCTGCCAGGTGGACTGTGCCCACAGCCATTCTGCACACAAGTAGTCAGGCACTCAGAGGTGTACTAGATTTCCTCAGAAACCGAATTAAAGAATAGATTTCCAAATCTGATGAGTTTCAGAGGAGACCTTCATATCTCACCAAGACCAGCTTAAGAAGGACCATCAATAAGATCTCCAAAGGCTTAAGTTCAATGTTTCCAATATTTTGACAGATTATAGTGGACTGGTTTGCCTCATGAACATAACAGAGCTTTCAAAATAAGTACAGGTCCCTTGCTGAATCACATCCGCTTGCTGTCTGCTACTTCCCTCAGCTTGGTGGAAAAGCTATTTAGAAACAGAAGACTTACAGAACCCTAAGCTACAAAGACTTAATTTGCTCCTGACTTTTGGCAACTCTACATTATGACCTGCCATCCTGTGATCAACTTCCACCTGTTTCTGCATGGCGAGTTATGTATGAGCAGAACAATTTAAATGTGTTTATACTTAATCATCTCCCTTTCACCATTAGCAGACTAAAGATCTAGCATCAAATGGAACATGAGAAGAATAACAGAGTCCAAGTATTCCATGGGAAGAATTCTGAGTGCTCCAACATTTGTGTAAAAGCATTTTGCAGTGAGAAGCTTACCGGTGTACATGTTAGGATTACACACATCAAAAACACCCTACTGACCTTCTACAGCAGCAGATAAAAGGCATGGAAGTCTGTTCTTTTTGGTAAGAAACATTGCCACAGTCTTTTAGAAATTCATGTAGATCTGTTGCTAGAAACCCACTTTGTTGGTATTTCTGAAAAATAAAGCATGTTGCTTACAACACATGAGAAGTTATCAGGCATTAAATGTTCTAAAGTCTCCTCTAGAGAACAAAAGCCAGAAGCTACTTGGTTCATTAGTTTTATATTGCTGTAAGAAAAAAAAAATTCCATCCATAAATGCCATATACGTAGTGGGAATAGAGCAAACTCAATGTGATGTAAAATTCATATTGCTCAGATTCTCTTTTACAATTTCTTACTGTCTGTGAGACCAAGCAAGCAATCTTGAGCCATACTTGCATTGATTCTCTCTTGCTCCCATTAGCTGCTATGCTCACTGGGTTATTTTGACTAGAAACTGCAGTTCTGGATTCCAGAGGTCCCAGTGTGGACATTCAGCATCACTATGCATAGGAAATGCTCTACAAAACATTAGTTCAGCATATTGTGTATCAATAGGGAAACGTTTCAGAGGAAAGAGCAACAGTAAAGGACTGTTTTGCAGTTCAAAGCATCCAATAAACTCAGAAGCACAGGCAGTTAAGTTGTATTTGAAGATGCTTAGAAACTGGAGTTCTTGCTCATTCTTTAAACTGTGGTTCATTTCAGACCTGGCCTTATTCTGCTGGCTTCTTTACCTAATCTAAGACCTATAGAGTACTTTCCACATTTGCCTTCCCCTTGGTTACTACAGCTATCAGGAGCAAGAAGGGGAGTCAGAAGCAGAAAACAAGAACAAAAGGAAGTGAAAACTCTCTTTCACTTTTAGCCAGTTTATATCCAAGATAGATGGCACAAATTTACCTTGCAGAAGTAGTGTTCTTGGTTAGGAGTTTTTTGTTTAAAACAAAAACAAACAGAAGACCACAATCCCAAGCAGCACATGAGCCCTGTCTGGATACCTACACAGCTTTAGAGTTACCTGTTCGGCCCTAACCACACTCGTGCTAAGCAGCTTTTATTGCAGACACCAATAAACCCTTCCTGACCTCAGCTTCTGGTCCCATGAGACTCCAAACAAGACTTATCCAGCTCTGTGTGCCATACTTACAGTTTGGCTCTTTCCACTTTTCCCACTTAACTGGAAGATATTTGAAGTAATGTTTATTTTTCACTCAGAGGGTGGTGACACACTGGAACAGGCTGCCCAGAGAAGTTGTGGATGCCCCATCCCTGGAAACATTAAAGGCAAGGCTGGATGTGGCACTGGGCGGCCTGGTCTAGTGGTTGATGACCCTGCCCATGGCAGGGGGGAGTTGAAACTAGATGATGATCTTTGAGGTCCTTTTCAACCCAGGCTGTTCTATGATTCTGTGTTTCCATCAGCTGTTACCTTTTTGAAGCCAGTTTCAGCAGCAGGAAATACAAAACAGGCGCACATATTTGAGATTATTTCCCAAGCCAATTATTGTTTAGTCACTTGGATGGTTACCTGTTCATCATCCCATGATGAGCTACACAATTTTAATATGCTTACAAGTCATCATAATTAATGCTGGATATTATGGTTTTGAGTGATGAACAAGAATGAATATGAAGCTGGTTAGAAATGCAATAGAATACTGATGTTTTACCTTTATGGTGTCATAGGCGTCGGTGATGAGAGCAATAAAAAGGCTGAGGATCATGTATATAAACAGAATAATGAAGGAATACAGATATAACCGACTGAAGGTCCACACCAACATGCTTTTCTGCTGGATTTGAGCAAATGTTGCAAACATATCATCACCGTTGACCAAAGAAAACAAACACTCAGCTACAGTGTTCAGGTCTTCAAACTAGAAGATAATGAATACAAAATCATATTAGAATTTGACAATCACTCATCCAGATTAAAGGGAAGATGAAGGTGTTATTACAAAAGTATTTTTTTAAGCAAAAAAAAAAAAAAGCCAGCCGAAACATTCCAACCCTGCCATACTTTGTTTCTTTTCCGCACATTCAAACAAGCTTACATGTCAGCAATAACCATGATTACATTGCTACACAATTCTGAGCACTTTGCACCAACATCAAAAAGAAGATTTATTCTCAAGAAACATTCTGTGATTGTCAACAGGTAAAGCAGCCAATACATTTTCTCTGTAGTGGTCAATTAAGTTATTTAGATTTTGCAATAACATCATCTGTCATACAGAAGCCGTCTGAGCTGTTGCTACAAGTTACAGCTACTGAGGAACTGTCTGGATAGAGTCATGGTTTCATTTCAAGGACATTCTCTCAAATATCTGATTCTCCTTTTTCCCAAGCTCTGAAGCTGAACTGTACACAACAGCCAGGTAAGTATGCTTCCCCTCTGCAAATAACCAAGTCTGTTGGCAATACATTGTGAGCCAACTTGAATTCATGCACAATGTTAAAACACTGCCATCACTGATGAAGTAACATGACTACAGTCACTTCAGATGCAATCCTACATTGAAACCAAGTTGTCAAGATGCATATGCTTATTAAAAAAAACATACTATTGCACAGGAACAACAGATCTGGTCTTGCCTATTGCTCTTTTTTAAAAAATATATATATTTATTTATTTTTAAATGTATTACGAGACCCAGCAGCACATCTGCATCTAGGAAGACAAGGGGTATGGCACGGGTAATTCTTGAGCAGCCACTGAGTTCTGATACCACAGAGAATTCTGCTAAGCAGAGATCACCTGTAAGCCCTCTAGATCCTCACTACACTCCAAGCAGGATTTTTTCTCTCTCTCCTTGACTGCAGTAACAGAAGGGATGGGGGTTACTAAGAAGAAAACCCTGCCATACTTGTGTTTTTGAACTAAGGTTTTCAGAATCTCCATGAAAATGTATAGACCATCTCTCCTCTGTACGTGCACAGCTCACAAGGGACAGGTTGTGCAGCAAGTACGCTGCCTGCCCCCCACCAGACTCTGAACAGCACCACACTGCCTTCCAGTGGAAGGCTGCAGAAGCATTCATAAGCAACATCCCAAATCCTGCAGAGCTACAGTTGCTTCTCTTGACAAAGACCTATGAAAGAGTTAATTTTCTGTGGTCAAGTATATTATTAACTGTGCTTCCCTTTGCTCAGATAACCAGTGTACTTGATGCAGAGATTGCAGAGAATTCTACAGAATATAGCACATCAGAGAAATGCATTGCTATCAACTTAAAATACATGCAGATTGAACATCTAAATTTGGTATAATTTTCTCCTTTGAGAAATGTGAGGAATTCTAACCCTGGGGGTACAAGAAGCTGAAGCAAGCACTGCAACATGCATCTTTGTTATTATACACAGTGTGTGTAATCAGAAAAAAAAAAATTAGGAACAAGAAGTCATACATTTGTTAATTTATTACTGGATAGTTAGAATTTATCACATTAGCATATGCCCCCCTTTTCTTTTTTTTGCTCCCCAACGACTCACATTGAGCATCCACCATGAAAAGAACCCCAAATTTTCAGTTGTTTTTACATGTATTTTGAAATATACAAAGCTTTGCTATTGTACTCGGGTTTCTGGCAAGAAGAGGAATCCCTTAGGCAAACATTGTTTGTTTAAACTTGATATCAAACAAAACATACCCTCACAGGAAGCAAAGTAAACACAGAAAAGAAGTCATTCCTCTATTTGATTCAAGATTTAGTGGCTGAAGTTACACTGCTTGAGAAAAATTTAGAAAACAGTGTCAGAGTCTATGAGATTCCCAGAAACGGTAACAGTGAACTTCATCCCAATTGCACTGGAATTGCCAGAAGAGGGCGAAAGAGAACAGAGCAATGCACCTCCAGCCCGAGCCAGATTCCGCCTGGATAGCCCACACAGGCATCATCACAAACAGCCTTGCTTTGGAGGTAACAGGACAGTACAGTTTAAACATAGTGGAAGAAAGAGTACAATTACCTTGTTAGAAGAAGCAGGTGACAGGAGGAGTGCATGGGAGGAGAAACACAGCAATGTTTTTTCATGTTCGAGCTTCTAAAAATACACACACACACACACACACACCACACACGCACTAGAAACAGGTCTTAAATTTCTAACTGGGAGCAATACACACAGTTAGACCGGAAAAGAAATAATACTGCTGACATACCTTTTCATGATATGGTCCCAGTACAATCCAACCACAGAAAGTATAGCCGAGATAAATCATCCCAGCACAACAACAAAATCTTAGCACTTTGGGCAATGATGCTTGCATAGTTAAAATGAGGACCTGTAAGTTAGGGTGGAAGAAAGGAGAAAGAGAAAAGTTACATGTGAAAGAGACATGAATAAGAGTGACGGATGTAAACATACGTTTTAACAGCTGAATATTTTATTTCAGCCTTACATTGTAAGTTTGAAAATATCCCAGGTATCTGATGACTCCGACCCAGACAAATAAAGTTGATGTTCCAAGTAAAATGCTGCAGACATCATAACTTGTGAGATTCTGAGGGATCCAAAGAGAGCAGGTGGTCAAGTTACAAATCAACAGGTATGCCAGCTTGATGAATATTCAAGTTTCAGCATGTCAGAAAAATAAAGCAGAGCAGTCCCATATTGAAAGGATGTTGCCACGCCACAAAAATCAGACCAGAACAAGTTGCACTTTATTTAGAAAGTAATGTAGTAGTGCTGTACATGGAAACACACCTATACCAACATCTTTGAAGTTTTGCATGAAGCCTGAAAGAACTAAAGCCCTTACTCTGGCTACTGTAGAGTTCTAAAATTGGACTGAATATCTCAAGATTTTCACTTTTAAAAAAGGCTAACGTGCACTGTTGTTAGGTCAACAAGCTTACATTCACTATTTAGGAACATGTGAGCTATCATTTATACGAGAAGTGAAACTCGGGACTACAAGCCCTATCTGTGCTGTAAGCATTAACAGCTTTGAAGAGATTGCCAACTGTTTCAAACTAGAACATCACTTTCACTACCAGAAATGTTTATAACCAATTCTAGTTGCACTCAGTTTTAGCAGAAGACTAGAACAGGTGACAAGCACAAGATAGTTACCGAGTTCAAGATTTCCCACCCTCATTCCCTACCTCACCCTAAAGCTGGACACTGGTACATGCTTCCTCTGAAAGCCACTCTGAGCATTTGCCCTTTGAGCATTAGTACACACGAAGCAGTAACAGCACATAACCTCCCCTGTTTTTCCCAGAATACAAAGTTTTGTAAACATATGAATTGTTGACACACATTTTTTCTAATAAAGCTAGGAGCTGCTAGCTGGACAAAACACAGTATCAGCAAGCTCAGACCAGGAGGTCAAGGACTAGCGGCTGACAGTGGCTGTGTCTGTAGTTTGGGCAGGCCAGGACCACAGGCTGTAATAGCCACATTTCTAGCCCCAGGAAACAGACCCGTTTTATCTGAGGGGGTGACTCCTGCCTTCCCTGTGCAATATGCATAACTACTTCTATGATTTTATGTGGATGTCTCATCCCTGAAGGGAGGCACTGAACACCAGGTTGGATGGGGCCCTGGGCAGCCTGATCTAGTGAGTGCCAACCCTGCCCACGGCAGAGGGTGGGAACTAAATGACCTTTAAGGTCCCCTCCAACCTAAGCCATCCTATGATTCTTATAGGAATAAGATAATGCAAGGCTTTTAGTTACACACTGCCTACCCACAAGTTTTAAACCAGGGATTAGGGGATTTAGCATTGTGGAAATAAAATGTTTAGACAGCTTACACAGTCTTACTGAAAGACTTTAGGGAAAGGGAACTGAAACCAGTTATTAGTCAGAACAGCCCAGCACAGCATTCGTTTTAATGGTTAACGCTCACATACCCACTTTGGTGGATGCAAGAATCCCCCCATCACCCATAAAAGAGGTGCTCAGAAAAAAGAGTAAGTCCAAGAGTTTGATGCTGCATACAAAATAAGTCTCAAGTGATAAACACACAAGGCCCCAGAAGGCTGCCTGTATTCCGGTACAGCTGTCAAAGATGTAAGAAAAATAAGAGCTAACAAAAAGTAAACAAGATGACAAGCGACTACTGCAGCTCACTTTCATTTGTCTCCAAGTTCAAACATGTTACGCTTGATTCTAACGAGTCTAGTACTTCACCTAAAGCACCTCTCACCTTGGCTTTTATTTCCATTTTTAGGATTGACCCAATGATTGTCATCACATCGCTGATAATTACCAGGACATACCATCCATTTATGAACTCCATGCGATCAGTGTAACTGACAGGACGGTTGTACTTCTCCAAGAAGAAGTTAACAAACCTCTGTTGAGAAGCATTTAGGTGTTCAGTTACAGGTCTCCTTGGAAGAGAAATATGTACAGATGCCCCAGTACTGTAGCAATGCTCAATATTCACATACCCACTTTTTGCCCACAGTATTTGTGGGAATAATACCCTAAAAATCATCAGCAATAGCAAGAGAAATGAACAAGAGAGAAAAATATTAAAGTTGGTTGAGACCAGTGAAAACCAGCTTTCCACAGAACTGCTGACTTTTTAACTCGTCCTTACTAACTTAGCCATGGCTTGTTATCTCCTTCTCAACCTCCTTCACAAGCAGTTTCCATGTACCCCCAAGAGGAGTGAAATAATAATTCTTAACTGTAGCTCAAATACAGCTATAAGGCAAGAGTTCTCATTTCCAGTAGAGCCAACAGTCTCACCTTCTGCACCATACTACCTGCAGTCACTTGTTCTTTTTGCTCAAGAATAAATGCCCTCAAGAGAGGCAATGAAATAGTTCATATTACAGTACTACACAGCCTGAAGTAAAACCCCTTTCTGACATTAACTGTTCATCATATGCACTTACACATCCTTTCTAGAGGCAGATACAGTAAGAGCAAGGTTTTGCAACAGATATGCTAGCTGATACTTCAAAACATTACTTCACAAAACTAGCTAACATGATAGAGAAAAAATGAACATTGAGATTATGAGTACTATACTTACTTGTCGTAGTCTCAAGGCAAGAACAACAGATCGTGAGCAGAGGATAAGAGATGCTAAGCAATTTAAGATGACAAATCCGTCAAAAACTAGAATATACAGACTGTTTTTCTGGAGAACTGTAAAAAGTCAAGGAAATAAAATAGATTTTGTTTTTTAACAATATATGCTCAAAGAGATGTTGCAAAACATAACTTATTTTGCATTTAAACACTCATCCCATGAAGCAATGTGGTTTAAAGATATTCCTTCCTGAGCAACTATGTCTGTAGCACAATTCACCAGAGAATTACATGGGTCACAAGAATGAAAAGCATGTTTTTGTTTTTCAAAATTAAAAAAGTATAATAAAAATTATATTAATACAGACATCCTCTTTTTCCATTAAGGTCATCTGTCCATCTGTGTGCCAAGCGTTTTCATTGGGTAAACACATCTCAACATCCTTAAAAGCCAATCAAACAAACAAAAAAATCCTGCCTCATTTCTCATTCCCTGACCTGCAATCAGAAACTTGTTTGACTTTCTGCATTGTGTTCTTTCTATGCACGGGTTTAGAAGCCATTTTGTGGCTTCCAAGACACGTGTTCCCCTTGGTTTACACTCAGTTGTTCCTACTAGTTTCACAACACAGATGTTAAACTAGACAAGATACAGTAAAAAAGTTTACTTTTAATCATTGTAAATAGTGTTTTAGATTGACTTTATTACTGAATTACGCATGGTCCTTCAGTTGGTTATCAGATGTAAATAAACTAGACAGCTAGCTGAAAGAGAGCTGCCAAGTACATAGATGCACAGTAGAACATTTGGTGGTTATTCAGAACATACTACAAGATACTACTCTAATATCAGTTCAACATGCTGTTATCAGAGAAACATTGGCTTTGGCCAAGCAAAAAGCAAGCTATTTGACGTTGCCATTAACTGAGATCCTATATAGGACATAGAAAAACTACTACTCTGCCACAGCCCTTTACAGCAAGTTTGTAGGCAAAGTAGCTGCATAATGTACAGTACAGACTATTCCTGTGAAGAAGGCTTTAATACCCAAGTCTCAGCCATCAAATAAAGCCTTAACAATAGAAATACTATGTAAATACCATCCTTGCCAACATACATCATTAAATTTAACCACAGCAGAGGAGAAAAAAAAAAAAAAAAGAAGTAAATACTTTCAGAAATAGCATGCTTCAATTACTCAAAGAGAAATACTTTTGAAAACTGTAAGAGGTTTCAGTTGGGAATTTACCATTGTTAGTACATTAAAGCGAATTATTCAAGTAATCTCAGAGCAACAGAACAATTAAAATCCTCCTTCCAGACAGAGCCTGCTGCTGACACACACCACTATACATAGATAACTGTTATCTCAATACCCTTACAGAAATTAATTACTTTCCAAGACCTAATTACAGAGAGGTAATGAGTCGTATTAGGCAAGGCTTTTTCTTGTAGGGGCAGGGGGTGGGCAGGACAAACAGTATAGGGAAAGTCTTGTTAGCCTGACTCTTTCAGAGCAGGGAAAATGATGGGAAAAGACGCATAACACTGCCATCACACACAAGCATGCACCATACTTACCAGAACCAAGTATGTGCCAGTCTTTGCATTCTTGAATATCAGTATCACTGTTAAAATAGATTTTGATTTTTCCACTGTGAGCTCTATTGTTGAAAGTGATCTGGAAACACAAAAGTATATCAGAAAGAAAACTAGCAAAATTTTATAAATAAAACAAATCTTGCTAAGTGCTTTGACATAATATACATCAGTACTTTCTAGTCAGGTAGGTTTTAAGACAGCTGTGTAGACAATTTGAGAGTATGTACTGTACAGGACAAAAGCAGTATTACAAGAAGTCAAACATTAGATTTAACCTTTAGAAGTCTAACAACTACTTACCCTCTTCTCAGGCTATGAAATTACCAGCTGGAAACAGCATTGGACCATGGAAACACCTTGAGGAGCCTTTGGTAAGAAGAAGTAAGGACCAGGACATGCTCAACTGCTTTTCCCTTGCAGTCTAGATATGATAATGATGCTTGTGGGCCCCTAGATTCTGATTATACATACTGTTCGAAGTGTCATACTCCATACTCACAGTGTTTTGAAATGCATAGCAGTCAGGCAATTCACGGGCATGGATTGTTTGTAGGGCAACACCTTTCAGCTTGAAGGAGATTTTAACCTGTATAAGCCTGAATGTTTTTAAGAAGTGTATAAATGTACACACAAATATATATATATATACATACACACATACATATATATATATATGAACAAAGCACAGAAACTGCAAAAAAATTCCAAATCCATCACAGTCATATAAAAGTGAAAAAAAAAAAAAAAACCCTCAAAACATCCCCCTCCTCTCCTCCCCTCCAAACTAGTTTACCTGTAAAATTCAAGGTTGAAGAATGAAGAGTTCAACTTTACTTCAGTGTTCTTACTAGCTAGCTCCTGGGGTTTTAAGATAATACAGTCTGTGAGGAAAAGAGGAAAAGCTGTAGCGTTAAAAACATCACCTAGAAAGAAGCATAAAACTGAGACAGTCAGATTCAGTCACAAGTCCTAATCAAACAAATACTCATACAGAGCCCTAGCTCAGGGCATCGCACAGCAGCTGGAGAGAAGCTTCATTGTGGCCCCTGCACCATGAGGTGGTAGAGACACTCACCCACTGAAGTTACAGCCTTACCTGTGTCCAGAAATCTGTATTTGAACCTTTCACATGGGATGGAAATTTAAAAAACAAAACAAACAATATCCCACAAACACGGGAAAAAAAACCCACAACCTACTAATGATGATAGCTGAACAGCTTCCTAGAAAGCAAGAAGGAAGGATGAAAAAACATGTTAATTTTCCTGCCATTTTCATGCAAAAAGAGAGCTATTAGAATAGCATTAGAATTTAAATACTTCACAATAAGACATTTGTTATTACAACAGTATCATACCTGTTTCTGTAGAAACATCTATGTTCGGCTTGTCATTGGAAGGAAGCATCCCACCTTTCCTGTATTGTTGTTTACAAATTTTTAAGCCTGATCCATCATGTTCATAACCAAGTGTCCCCAGGGATATGTTCTTCAATTGTCTGTACTAGTTTAAAAGTAACACAGTACCAGAAGTTAACAGAGATGCGTGCCCTTTTGCAAAAGAAAATAACTTCCAGTTACTTGTACCAATGTAATTTTTGCATAGAAAAAAAAAAACTCTAAAGTAAAAGACTTATGTGACAGAATGGATTTTTGGAAACTAAGATTGCTGGCCACTAACAAGTAATGCTTCGTATCCTGGTTACACAGTGGCTAGGCACCCCGTACCCACCAGGCTGCCTGCAAAAAAAAAAAGAAAAAAAAAAAAAAAAAGACTACCCCTTGTCTGCTGGCCATTTACCAGACAAGTTTTATTAATATGTCTGGTAGGGACTTCAGTGCAGTCCTGCTACTAACCATGCAGACACCAGGGATATCTTACGAATTAAGCTCATGAAGTTGTTCATTTTCACATCACTTGGAACTTAAATATCCTTAGTTCAAAATTCAACATATTTTAAGAAATCTGGTGCTGTAGAAATTAAATTATTTTTCTATCTTCAACCCAGATGTCAGTGTGACAGCCAGTTAAAAGTACAACACTAAGAAATTTTAAGACTCACGTGATCATAGGTTCAGCGTTAAGGCCTAAATAACCAGTAAGTAATCTGCAGAGCTCCACTCCTTCTCCACAGTAATCCCTCTGCTAAAGCAACCATCTTACAGTAGGCAGAAGATTAGCGTATCCTAATTATGACTGCCTCTATGAAGAGGCTAGGATTGGAAGCACATACAACCCAATTCAGTTTTTATTTTAGTCCATAAAAATCCACTCCAGGAGCAAAGTCAAGGCTATGCCCTGCATGACTACAGAAGAGTGAAGCCTTCACCGTACAGCTTGCAACCATGGAGCGTGCACAGAGCTTGGGCAGCCTCCAAAAACAATTTAACCTGCCCACTTTACACAGGCACAGAGGCAACTCAAAGCATGTCTGTGAAGAAGATTCTTTCTTTCTTTCTCCCTTACTCTAAATACAGCTCAAGTCAACTGGAAAGCATTACTGTGCTAGTTTCTTCATATGAGCTTAAAAACAAGGACTAGAAATGCAAGCAAATGCAGCAGTGTCAAGTCAAGCATTCGCCATGCATGGATCCGCTGAAAAACAACAAAAACCACTTTGGAAGCCCAGAACAGAGCAGCTCAGGGACAGGCCCATGTGCCAGCCTATCCCAGCACCAGCTGGCATATGCAAGAGGAGCCAGTTGGACCAGGAGCCCTTCAAAGAAGGCGGCATAAAAATCTAGTAATTCATTAGATTTTAATAATTTCCTCGCCCAGCAAAAGAGCTCAGGGCAGCACAAAGCACTGGTTAGCTCGAAAAGACACATTCAGCTTCTCATGAGGCTCATGATAAATAAGCATGGGAAGTCAGACAACGCTTCCCTTAAGAATTTTGTTCAGCAGGTTTTGATACAAATTATATTTTTTCCCCCTTAAACACCGATTTTGTTAATATGCATCACTTGCTGCTGCACTTTTTCCTCCTTCCCATGGGCATTTTTTCCCCACTGGCCCATCACATAGTACCACTCAGTGGTCACTAACAACTGCATACGGCATGTCCAAGGACTGCTCTCATACAGAGCTCTGCTTTGCACTGCTGCTTCCAATTCCCAATACATTTGGATAGTCAGGAGGAAAAGCCACCCTCCGTACCCAGTCAGAACATGACCATAACTCAAACTGAGGAAGCCAAATCTGACTAAGACAGGTCCAGTGAACGGAAACAGCCATTAACCACTGCTTCACATCCCTCTCATGGCATCCCCGAATCACTGTATCTAGCAGCTGTCATTCTGTTCACATCTGTTCTCAGGTCCTGTCTCTTTGACAGGGAAACACCTGGCTCTGAGTTGCACATACACACCGCTTTCAATAAGCGCTATAGAACAGTGTAAGTAAAATTCCCACTGATACATTTCTAAGCAGCCAGGACAGAGCAACGAGCAGGGTACCCTGGTCCTCCAGACTCACTGTGCAACTGCATGTGCACAACGACTCCACTGGCTTCTTCATTGCAGAAGCTTCCAAACCGGTCCAAACACAGGAGTGTGGAAAGCTGTGCACTCTTCCAAGTGCAGATGTCTGGTTTTTTTTTTTTCTTATCCCTATCAAGTATGAAAATATCCCAGTAATACATGCTAAAGCCTATCATTCACTGAATTTTTACAACTCCAGTTGTAAATAGCTGTGTGTTATTATAATCTTCTATAATACCACATCCTTCTACTTGCCCTTCCCCATTCAATTTTAATTTGAAGATAGTTTTTAAAGACTTATACATAATACTAAGCTTTGGGAACTGTACAAGCCACTAAATAACCCAGATCACACAATTTTTAAGCTACTTAAACAACTCGTCTACATTTATACAACATAGACATATTATGAAGGGACCTTTTTCTGATGCCTGTATCACACACTGACTCATCCTTGAGGATATAAAGCTATTCTTTCTCTATTGTCTTCTACCTGGACTTCATCTCAGCTTTAGTGCCTACAAAAGAAGGAAAGTAAAAGAAAGCAAGCAAGGAAGTAAGAACAGTTTACAGTAGAAATAGAAGCAATATTGAGAATTCAAAGGAGGATTGAGAAAACTACTTCAACACTCATTTTAATATATCAGGAGAAAGTGTTTTATCCTTGCCCAGCATGGCAGAAATACCTTGCACCTGTTGATGGCTCTGCTGTAGCCTACAGATGCCCGAGAAGCTGCAAGCCCTCACATGAGAGGACATTTAACAAGGAGGCACAGCCTTCACACACAGCACCCCCTCACATGAGGTCATGGAAGCTACTTAGTGTTCACGCCATTTGAACTGGGCCTATGACCATCCCAAATGCAGGAGACTGGTCTCATTTTACACACAGACAACATCTTTCATCTCATGACTCTTGGATGAACTCAAAATGAATATAAAAATATTCACTGAATTTTCACCCTAAATTTATTCACCTTCTTCTCACAATTGTAAAGTAGCTGTTCTTCAAAATACTATCCATAACCAGGGCCAGACCCCTTACATTCCTGAAAGTACCATATTCCCCACTTTAAGGCCTCTGGCACTTGCTACAAAGCTGTGATTCAGCGTGGCTGTAAGCAGAAAATTTTTGGAATACCATGCATAGGTATACCCAGGCCCATAGCTCTTCAAAGTAAGACCTAAACAAAGGTTGCAGTTCATGGAAGATGACTGATATTCAAGCTTTCTGGATTTCAGCACTAAATGAATGAAGTTTTGTCCTGGACTCATCTCCAGAAGACAAAAATGCAGACATCTACACATAAATTTTGTAACACCCACCTAAGGGGATTCACCAAAATATCAAACTTAAAATTCAAACAGAAACTGAGAAATAGAAGCTTAGTAAAAAATCTACTAGCTTTATAATCAGCTTTAATACTCTTCATTATAAACAAATACACTTACCTGATCAATAACATAAAAAATGCTGTCATAAGCATCCTGTTGGGTATATATGCTGCAGCTGTAGTCATCCTCGTCAACACCAGAATAGCCTTTCAGGAATAGGTGTTTAAAAGCAACAGTGTTCTCCTCTTTGAATGAAACCACCAACTGGTTACTCAAACCAAAGAAGACAAGCTGACAAGAGAAACACAAATTGAAGTTTTGAATGCTGTTCAAGCAGCAACATTTTGGGAGCAACTTTGAAGTATAATAAATATGAAATAGAAGGGTATGCGTTAATGCGATCCTGCTACAACGGGAACAGAGAATCTACCTATTTAAAATACTGATTAACGTCACAAGGCTAATAAAGTCAAGCTTACCACATGCTGAGCAAGAAAAACAGAAATCGACAAGATCTACTGATTCCAAAACTTACAGTGCAGCAACTAAACAGAGAGCTAAGTCACTGCTCTGTTTTACGCATCCACGACCAGCAGCTCGAACTGGAATCTGCCACAATTTTTGTGGATGGTGCAAAGGGCAGAAGAGCAGCCTTCTAGTCCAGAAATGCCCTGCTTTGCTACAGGACAAGCTGCAGCAGCTCCTTAGCATGGCACATAGCTAGAGGAAAGCTTTATGGGACCCCAGAGCAACAAAAAGCATCGCCTCCCTGAACCTGGCACTGCTTAAGGAAGCTATAATAAGAGGCAGCAGCAGACAGCAGTTACTCCTCAGGATTTGCGTTGACCAACTGTATGGATGCCCCAGTTCCATCCACCATGGAAAATAAATAGTCTAGAAGCTGAAATCAAACAAGAAACAAGAGTTTCTCCATGAACGTAGCATCTGGAGGATATCCAGGCTCCGAAAAGCTAATTTGAATCCCAGGCTTAAATCACTTACTAATGGAAGTGAAACTGGCACATTACTGCATGGAGTTTCCAAGAAGCAGAGAAGTAAGAGCAGCTGCAAGCAAGGGACCATGAACTCAGAATTCCCCCAAAGCAGGCAAGCAGGCTCCACTAACGTTCAGATGTCTGCACTCAAGGGAATGGAAATTGAACATCCTTCACTGGGATTCTTCATCTTTTGTCTTGGGCAGTAATTGCTTAGACTGGGGCCAGGCTAAAGGGATACATCCAGCTGTACTGTTTAGAGCAAGGCCTTCTAGTTGCACAGCAAAGCCATGGCCAGGACAAAGAAAAGGGGATGCCAGCAGTGCCTGGTATACATACTCTTTAGATTAAGAACGGAATCTTCACACTTCTAGCCTATTTTTAAATTAATTACATCTTCAGTTGACTGTGAAATTACTATCTGAGTGCTACAAATGAGTCTGCAGTACTCTACTTAAGGTAACAGGAAAAGGATCAGGGGTCTTCCAACTGTATAACAGAAAACACGCATATACAGCAGGGTTTACTCAGAGGACTACCCAGGGGATTTCAGCACAGCTTTTAGTAAAGCTCATTCTCCACACTGGGACAGAAGTAACAGAGTTCTGCTCACAGATGGCCATGAGTGGCTGGGACAGCACCTTCAGCGCCTTCCCCAGGACTAAGCCTGTAGGCTAGGACAGGTCTACTAACGCTGACGGGTCCTGTGGAGCTGTGATGTCTCGTATTTCAACAGGCACAAGTCTTATATTTCAGCTGGTCATATCTAGAAGGACCAACCACCTTTCCAACCTCCAGCCAGAGCTGCACTGGGACACCAGGCCCACAGCAGTGAGGCCAGAGACTACATCCCATCTTTCCAGCAGGGATCTGCAGGGTGGAAGCATACAGCAGAAGGCAGGGTCACATAAGCAGGGTAAGGCTTTGTCCTATCAGGTAAGCCAAACACCAACCTGAAATCCTCTAACTCAGTGAGTTTTAAGGAGTTGTATATTTACCTATACTTGCAAAGTGTCAGGCAACAGTGTCCTATGTTTCAAAGGTCCAGAAAAAACCTACTGATAGATTTTTCTACTCACACATTTGTCCTGACTTGCTACCCTCACCCTCCAGTCAGCATTTCTCAGTGGACTGCAAGATAACCAACCACACCATAATAGCAGTGTTGTTCAAATACCTGCTCTTCTTTGCCTCTACTTACACTGTCCACAGACTGTTTGAAACACAGAAGCAAGAGGCACGTCTGATTTCAACTGCCCAAACGTCGCCAGGCAGACTGTAGCATTTTCACATCGAACACTTACGCTTGATGTTACTGACTGCATTTTGAAAATCATCCCTTTTGAAATGGCCCAGAGAAGCAATTATATATGAATGAAATAGGAAGCAGAACATGCAGCAGCACTGTGGCAGCAAGCACTTGGTAAGGTCATGCTGGATCTAGCGGAAAAGATGAGTCATTTGCTTTAAAGCATTACCTTAGAAACAGCAAATTATCTGGTCAAACACTGCTCCAAAACCTTCATGAGGCATTTGTAATTTAGTTTATGTTATTCTTCCCCTTCAACACATACCATCCACAGCACTTTTTTCTTTCAGGACTAGAGCAGCAAGCCCAAGGCAGTGAGGACTAACCCAGGGATGGCAGAGCACAGGACCACAGACCTGCTTCTCCTGCATGCCACCACTATGCTTTCTAAGAGTAACAACAGGGTAAAGATTACCTGTGAGGTCACCATAACTATCTTCAAAATCTGCAAAGCCAGCTTCCATGGTATCTGATGTCTTGCTCTGTATTTGTCACAGGGGTTCATGAAGTAAAACTTCAAATCCTCTTTTAGAGCCGTCTCTTTTAGATCTAAATCTGACTGAGCCATCATATTTCTGCCACATAAATAATACGTTAATTAGAAATCAGCAGAATGCTTCAGGAAATAATTCCTTCACATTGCAGTTTCACTTTAGGTATTCACATGACATTAAAAATCTGTGGAGTTTTCAGTGTTCTGTTTTAAAACCGCAAAACTTAAGAAGCATTTCCCTTCAATCACATCATTAAAATAATTCAATTGTAGCAATGTTTAAACAGATATTTCTCAGTAAGCAGTCATTAAATAGAGCACTTAAGAGTAGACTTGCTACTGCTATTATCTGTTTCTTAAAGCTGAAGGCTTGGGACAAGTAGAGGCTGCTGTTAGTGCCTCTCTGAACAACCCACATTCCACCACAAGAAACAGGCGTTGGAAAAAGCCGAGCACAGCACACTGGAGTTACAAACACACAGTTTAAAGGGTTAAAGTCACAGACTTTTATTTGTTTAAATACTTAGGCATGTTATATACACACACACACACATCAGAGGAACAAGCACAGAGGATGTTGTAAAAGCCTAGAATCACTGGAAATTTTTTCCCTCCCAACCAAATGCCACATTGAAAGCTTTCCCCCTCTCCCAGGTTTCCAACCCCTTTTCCAAGGCTGGAGTTGTCAGAATTTCACCACTTCACACAAAGGTCAGAACCAAACAGTTAACGTTTGGAGGGAGGGAGAAGTTAAAGCAGAGCAATTGCATCAGAAGCGGCCATGCATGCTGGTTATCAGCCCCATTAGCCATCCGCCTACTCCCTGTGTTCTGAACTTTGTAAGAGTGACCACTTTCTCTCTAGCTCAAAACCAAAAATATCATTCTAAGTTTTCAAATGCATTTTTACATCTTTGTTCTCACCTGCCTGAATGTTACTGCCTGAGCTGCAGGCCACGAGGCACACGCGGTTTGCCAGGACCAGCAGTCCCCCAGCAAGAGAATGAGCTGAACACAGCTAAGGCAGCATGGTGCCATTCCTCCACAGGAGGAAGTAAAAATTTAATTTAACATTCGGACCTCAAAGGTTATCTTTATTACACCTTAAATCAATCATTCACAAAGATGACAGGAGGCAGGCTGCTTTTGATTTTGAAGCAGGGGAAACACAGGAAGGTTTTTAAAAAGAAAACTTGAAGAGTACAGCCCTACTTAGACTTTTAAGAAAAAAATAAACATTATTAAAGCTAGCCCAGTATAAGAGAGAAACTTGGAAGGAAAAAAAAAAAAAAACATCTGACAGAAAAACATACCATAATTATAGCTGGGACTGCTCTCTAGGGAACAAGGCATATTTGCATTGTAACCCAGCCCTGACACCCCGCAACAGCTGCCCCTGTGCCAGATTCTCCTCAACAGGCAGAAGCAGCACTGCTGCGCATACATGATGAACAATGAAGTTCTGACCCAGGCTAGAAGCAACAGGAGCAGGTGGGAAGGAAAGAGGATGCAGGCTTAAGCTGGGTCTGATTTATATTTAAAACAAGTATGACAAAACTTCTCAAAGACTTAAAAATCCTCCCCCTAAACTTACAGTCAAGGCATATCTGAAAGGACAGCCCTTAACTCAAACGACGAGCCTTCTGACACGGGCTATTTCCTTAGAGATTCACATACACACCCTAAAAATACAGTGGGATTTTCCAAAGCCGACCCTCAAGCCCCTGCAGCTACTCTCACAGTTTGACAAACAATAGACTTTCACTTCTGCACAGCTTCACGCAGCGCACAGCTGAGAACCACCGCCGCTGCTGCTCTCAGCTCCCTCCGCAGAACAGCTGGGGAAGCCCCCAGCAGAACAGCAGCACTCCAGAACAGCAGCACTCCAGCACAGCACACACCGCCATCGCCCCCCACCCCCCAACCCCAGGGCCACGCTGACCCCGCTCACCCGCAGCTGGGGGCCCGCCCAGCGGGCAGGCACTTGAGGGAGATCTCCATGCAGCGCGGGTCGCGCTGCTCACCACGAGACGGACAACAACTGCTACGAAACAACCCCAACCACACAACCCCATCCCACCGAGCCGCGGCCGCGCCTGCCCCTTAAAGGGCACGGGCGGAGGAGGGCGCGTCATAGGCCGGGCCCTAACGACCCGAGCAGCGATTGCCCGCCGGGAGCGGCTTCGACGAACTCTCCTCAGTGCCCGGGCACCGCAAAGCCTTGGAGAGTGTCACAGCTCTTAGCTTGATGAGATGACAGCCAGCACACGATGTGTTGAGGAGAAATAAGATTAAAAAGCCCCACCACCCACACCAGCTTTTATGCAAGCACATTATTACATTGTGTGTTGTCAAAAATCCATAAGCAGTTGAATGTGTCAACAGAATGCACGGTAGCTTAATGTTTGCTTTTCAAGGCCAGGATGCCATGAACCTCCTTGAAAAGATTCAGAAGTCTGCAACCTCCAGTGGCTGTCAGAGAAGTTCTAGGCACAGAAGCATGCTTAATGTAAGGCTTTGCACTCACTTACTGCTTTCCATAATACCCTGCACAGCTGTTTCCAAGATCCAGTGGAGACCAGCTCTTCACTGCAGTCCCCAAGAAAGAGCCCGGTTCCAGGCAGTGCACATCTGCACACTGTTCGTACTGCTTCAGAAATAATATAAGGTACAACAGTACATCTTTTTTTTTTTTTTTTTTTTTTTTTTTTGATCTTATATATTAACCTGGCAAAATATTTACTCTTGAAATGAACACCCACACACAGAATAGTTATCGCAACTGCAGCTGTTTATTGTAGTGCATTTGCAATATGTAAACTTACAGACAAAAGATGTTTAGTGTCC
This sequence comes from Numida meleagris, assembly GCF_002078875.1. Classification (NCBI taxonomy): domain Eukaryota; kingdom Metazoa; phylum Chordata; class Aves; order Galliformes; family Numididae; genus Numida; species Numida meleagris. The sequence continues at coordinate 56,252 of NW_018364535.1, read as the reverse complement.
TCTGTGTTGGAGCACATATACAGAATTTCATTACATGATTTCACACACACCTATGGGATTGTGGCTTAAAATGCAAGTTGTCTAAAATATACTTTCCTTTGTCTTTCTATTCTACTCCCAGAATGAAGAGACTATAGGAAATAAGGCATCCATTACACGGTAGCACAAAGAACAAACTAAATAAACTAAGCTGACAAAACTGAACTTGTGTAAGATCTAATGTTTTAGATAGCCACAGACAGTACCAGGTCATATAGGTTTGTAGGAAACAAGAGTTTCTAACGTGAGGTGAGATGTGACTCTCAGAGTCTGTCTTTACCTTAGTCCAGGTTTACAGACTGCCACACTAAAGGAAGTTCTCTACTTAAAAATATGTATTTTCAAAGTGCTTCTGCCTGACTATTCCTTAAAAAATGTAAGATCAGAACACTGCTCAGCTGAATGCTGCAAGGGACACAGCTGGATGTAGGACATCCATGTCTCTCCACTCGCCTCACCCCTCCGACTTCATTTCCAGCCTTTCATGTCCAGGCCTCCCTGAGAGGAGACTGACACATTCCTCACGTGGTGCTTCTCTTCATACAAATATTTAGTTGATGTTCAGAGCCATATTTGAATGGCTTGTACATCAACCCACTGTACTGTCTGCAGAAACAAGTTCCACCAAATTTCATAGTTTTAGTTTATTTTCACTATTACATTATTATTATTATTATAAAGAAAACTGCTGAGGGCACCAGCCTGCTTTATTCACTCAGTGCATGAGAGAGAATACCTGCAGTACCGAGGGCTAGCTCGATGCTCAAAGTCACTGTTGTCTGGCACCATTTCTTCTTGTTGAAAGTTACTGCCTTCCTAGTCAACCCGTATAGTCTAGCCAAGTCTGAACACAGACAGCTTGTTAATGCCCTTTGCAGTCTAGCAAATTTTAACTAAGGAAACAAATAGAACAAATCTAAAAAACAAACAAACCTGAGCTAGAAGTGAGAGCGCCTAACTAGAAAGACTGTAAGTGTATCACAAGATTTTGACACAGGTTTACACTGGTATTAGAGAAAAGCATTTAGACTTAGGGTGTAAGATTTTCCACCAACTCTACTACCGACTTCCTGTAAAATGTGCTGCTTCAGAGCCTCCATGGTATGCTCTCACAGACCATCAGATATGTTCACTAGGACCTGTACAGGAGAGGGGGAAAAAACATCAGGTGCACACACCAAAATAACAGTTCAATTGTACAAGAAGCCTTAAAAATGCATCTGATCTATCTAATTATGTATCTGGCTGATAAGAAACTACCATGAACCACCTTAAAATATTTTTAACATGTGAAAGACTTAGGAGGAGCCACATGTGCATTGCAGGACTACATGACTATTGAAGGAGCAAAAGCCATATCATCTTTAACACTTAAGATACTTGTTTATTCCTACAGGTCATTTGTTTCAAAGTAAAACCAGAAGGACACAGCATTGAGCTGAAGGAGCAATGTTCACTAATTCTAGGCACCTGCAAAGTTGGTCCCTGGTCTAGCTTCTAGGGACAGAATCGTGCTACGTCCAGATATAATCAGTTTGGAGCCTTAACACGCAGAGCACGAGGAGCACTTGCAGATCACATTTGCCACCACAATAAAATAATTAAATAATCAGTTAGGAAATAAGACTCCAAAACCAGGCACTTCAGTGCCTGCAGCTCCACTTGCGTCCAGGGCTTTGCTGGCTGCTCAGTCCTCCTGAAGAACAAGTTGCTTGAGAGCAATCAGGTTTTCACTTTCCAATGCTTTTCTAGAACCCTGATCCCTGCCTCATGTTGAGTCTCTTGCCTGACTATGCTGAGAGGTATGCACAGAAAAGGAAATGCTAATATCAGCACCCTTTATCCAGGAACAAGAAGGCCTGCTCTGCTTCATCCCACACTTTCATCCCAAGCAAGGCAACCAGTCAGAACAAGGGCTCTCAGCTCTGGGTGGTGTCACTGCAGGCTCTGCTCTGTCCTGGCTCCAAAATATGTGCCCATCTCCTCTCCTTCATAGATATGTGACAATTAACAACACATCACACCCAGAAAATCCCATAACAAGGAGATGCAAATGTCTTGGATATTTTTAGGAAGCTGCAAGTGTTTAAGGCTCCCACACCAAGGGGCCCTTCTGCAAGCAAGGTGCAGAGCTGCAGCCAGCCGGGTTAAATATAAACTACATATCCTGCAATCGGTAGTCCTGAAGAAACGAAGCGTTAAGTAACTGAAGCATTACGCTCTCCATAGTGGAAGTTAGGCAGTCCTTCTCTAAGTGCTGTGATAATAATACTTAAGCTGTGTGATATTTTAAAACCTTTGCAAGCTGATTTTTTCCAAAAGTTTCAGGCCTGCTACCATCTAAATTTGGAAACCTCTGGATAAAGTATAACTGAAAAGTGGATAAGAAGACACAGTGTGAGTTCAGTAAGTCCTGACTGGTGGTACAGAAAGGATTAATGTTTGCAAATTACACGTACAGGGTTCCCAAGTTACCGTGCATATTTACAAGGGCTGCTCCAAAAGTAATGCCTCCTATTTTATGATGTTGGCCCACAGTGTCAGGCAGATGTCAGTGGGATGGCAGTAGAGGTTGAACCCTCCCACCAGAATGCCATTACATTTTGTTTCTGTGTGACAGATGGCAGCAGAGGGGCGGTCTGGCAGAATGGCATCTGATATGGAAGTGTGTATGAAGCAAATGTGTGTCACTGAATTCCTCCACGCAGAAAAAATGGCACCCATTGATATTAATCGATGCTGGCTGAACTTTTACGGGGACCAAACAGTGGATGTGAGCACAGTGAGGCAGTGGGTGGTGTATTTCAGCAGTGGCAACAGTGACAGACTTTTCACTTAAGCGTTTCATTACAGAGCAGTACAAATAGTTTCTTATTTTTGCAGTGTTTTATTTTTAACTTGTCCCCCCCAAATCAGGTATGCTTCATAAACATTACACCAGGGATATTTTGTGGTGTGTTGCATTTGCATATACATTAATGTATAGTTTTAATGTAGGTACTTACCACTACAACAACAGAAGAGAGATACAGAACCCTCCTCCTCTAATCTGTACCTTCCAGAGTTTGGTAAGTCTTTGCACTGTGATATAAATCTCTGAAGTTCTGTCTCTGGAAAGCCATCTCGTTGGTAGTGCTAAAAATTGATATTTAGTTAAACCTTTAACAAGGCTAAAGCACAAAATAGCCTGAAGCAATATAATAAGAACATAAAGTAAGGCTTGCCTCCCCAGACCACTTTTCAGGCATTATTCAAGCATGAAATTAGAAGATTCAGAGAACTGAATATGAAATTTCTACTTTTTAGTTGATAATAAGCTTCCACTGGGAGAAGAAATCAGATAGACTTACAAGAAAATCAAAGTAGGGAAGAATTAAAAATCTCTTGCAATCACTCCATGTCCTCAAAAATAGCTATTACATTCATTCATAAAACTGGCTTGCACTGCAAGTCAAGATATCAAGGGAGATGAGAGTCAGGATAGCGCCAGTCTTGTCTTTTTTATTCCAAACAAATTGTAAGAGTTCATTCTTACCTTGATAGTTTCGTATGTATCTGTAATGAGTGCAATGAAGAGACTTAGCACCATGTAGATGAACAGACTGATGAAGGAGTAGAGGTAGATCCTACTGAATAACCAAACCAAGTAACTTTTCTGCTGCATTTTTGCAAAAGTGGCAAACATGTCATCTCCATTTATCAATGAAAAGAGGCATTCAGAAACCACGTTCAGAGAACGGAACTGGAAAAAGACAAGGACATCCGTTGCCACTTTATTTGGGGCCTTAGACTACACATAACCTGAAGGACATATACGGCTGTTGACTGGCTCCTCTGAACATTTTGTACGCCCAGAGCATGACAACATGCAGTGCTAACTGTAATGCACCTGAGGAATGAGCAAAGTTTGTCCCCTCCTATACACATAAGCATTCAATTTGTTCTCCTGTAAACTCTTGCTATTTGATAAGCCAATTTTACTTTGAAAAAGGATAACATCTCCAAAGCTTTAGTCTGATAGCAGTGTTCTGTGAGACCAAAATTGTTTCTCAAAATACCACGCGGGACTCCCAACATATGACTAGGAGTCACAGCAGCTTCCACTCCTGACTCAGAGCTTTCACAACCAGAGGGAAGTCTGACCATGATGTGACAGTCAGGCTGCTCAAACAGTAGCATCATGTTGAAGATGAATGATTTTTATATTAAGAGAAGCCTTGACATGGAAAATTAGAAGACAACAGTAGTAAACTCTCATTTATTTAGAATCTATTATTCAAGTTGTATTTTTTATCTTGACTATATTACCTTCACGTGGTATGGCCCCAGTACAATCCATCCACAGAAACAATAGCCTAGATAGATCATAGCAGCACAACAGCAGAACCTCATGACGTTGGGTAATGCTGCTCGCAGCGTTAGAATGAGAAGCTGCAGAAAGCAATGCAAACAGTAAGAATTCAACCAGGCATTTCTTCTTTTTGTCTTATAGCAGCAAGCAGAATAAATACCAACAGCACGAAGATCTCAGGAGATCCTTACATTATACTTCTGAAAGAAACCTAGGTAGCGAATGACTCCAAGCCACACTAGCATAGTGGATGTTCCTAGGAGTATGCTACAGACATCATAACTTGTCAGACTCTAAAGGAAAAAAAGATAAAAAGGAATCAAGTATTATAACAAATGACAGGTCTTAAATTGCAACTCTCATTACTACAAAGATCTATTAAGAAACTTGGTTTTCCTTAGAAATCTCTCCCAGTAGAAATTAGTTTGGGGCAGTATGTCATAAAGAGCAGAAGTGTCACCAAAGAGTAAGGGAACTTTCAAGCTTTACTCATTCCACATGCCTTTAAATATGACTGTTTATAAAACAGATTTTCACCACGAGCTAAGCTTTATTTGCTAGGCCAACAGCACAGCTGGACTGCAGCTGCAGAGACCTCCTCTCAATGTGTAACTCGACAGGTCTTGCTGCGTGGCCCTGACAACAACTAGTGCTGCTCCCAGACCTGCAGCCACTGCTGCTACAATCTGCAGCAACTGCATCAGCAGATTCCCCATACCGGCTCGGGAATCTCTGCCACATCCCAACATACTGCGTAAACCTGATTTTAGATCTGCAAAGTAAAAACAGCTCCTCCAGTATGTAGGTAAAGCTTTATTTTAAAATATTGTGAGGCGTCATCAGAGTTCAGATAAATACGAAGGAGGATTTTGCTACGTAGCAAGGACATGTGAGGTGTAGGAAGTTGTCAAGGAAAAGTATAATTAGCTTTTAATTAGTTCTAACTAGAGCTTCATAAATATTTTATCAACACTTGGCTTTTTTTTCTTTTTTCCATCTATACATACTGGCCCATTTTCATCCGTGTTATCCTACATTCTGTCCCTTGAACTGCAACTCTTCTCTGAAATGCTCACATCTGGACAGCTGACTTGAATAAAAACCATTCATTATTTTCTGTGAGAGAATGGACCTCTTCTAAGTGAGCATGGACCTCTCTCCCATCTTAGCTCCTTTCTACTTCTACGTTTACAGCTCCTAAAGTAAGACAGAGCAATGTGTGATAATCAAGCTGTCACCAGATTGATTTCAGCTCTGTCCTTCCATCACTACCATCCAAAGTCTGTTGTGTTGCAATGCCATGCTTCAAAGTCTGATACAGATTCAGTAAAAAAAACAGCACAATCTGAATACTGGAGTGCTTCGGCATAACATATTGCAACTTTTGTTGCCCAACATTTAATATTTATTTATTTATTTTCCATAGTAACTTTATTTTAGCAATTGAAGACTTAAAACCTGGCTGTGGCTGACTGTTATGTACATGCTGGAAACCAGAAGCTGGGAAAGCAGCGAACAAATGCTTAAGAAGAAAATCTCTATGCCAGTTAAGTTAGTTTTTAAATGTGGTATAGAAAGTTAAATGCTAAATTTAAAAAAGTAAATAAATAAGCAAATATAACTGGTCCTAAATGGGGCAGAGAGGAAGTCAACAGTTTTAAACATTCAGAGATAAAATAATTTTATTCCTTTGAGACACCTGAAAGGAACAAAGAGAATTAGAACTATAATATATAGTGATATTTGGAACAATACACCTGAGTTATAATTCCAGACAAGAAGACAGAGTTTTAAAATTTTGTGCTAGTTGGAATCAAGTATAGCCAGCCTAGAGTCCTCGGAGATTTAAACCTAGGTGAGACAGAAATAGTCAGCATTGTTTCCACTGAACAGTGTAAGTATCTTACCTTGGCCTGTATCTCCATTTTGAGAGTTGATCCAACGATAGTTAGGACATCACTAACCATAATGAGGATATACCAGCCATTGACAAATTCCATCTGATCATTGTAGGATACTTCTTTCTTATAATAATATAGGAAAAAGCTTACAAATTCCTAGGGGAAAAGAAGAGAGGGAAAAGTTCACTAGACTTATGCAAAACATGAAGACTTTCCAAAGGAAGAGTACTACCCACCCTTTGGAGCCGAATTCCTTTTACTACTGATCGTGTGCAAAGGATCAAAGAGCTCAGACAGATCAGAATGATAAAAGCATCGAAGATCATCATGTAATGAGTATTCTTCTGTACTGCAGGAACAAAAACACACGCGATTATAATCAGATGCATTTCATCTTGAGTATTGAAGTAAGAATCAATTTTTGGTGTTTGTGATGTTTATGTGAATTAAGACAAATCCTAGCATTTTTCCCACAAAAGCTGGTCTGACATTTTCAAGAGACACACAAGTATATCTGAACTACCAATACCACTTCAGTTAATTTATAAAGGTTGACGCCACATCAAAAATGTCATATATCAGAGTGTGAATGTGTCTTACAAGGCTGCAGAACGGGAGGTAGGACTTGTCTATTTTGCAATCACTGGAATGGCCCTTTGAGCCACAACATTTATATAAAAAAACAATCTCAGGAATTTTACAATATGCATCTTCTCTTCCAGAACAGAATTTGACTATCAGATGGCTCTTCTGTGCTCGAGTAATGCAGTTAACTTGCACTATTGCTCAGATAGCTATGACCAGCACTGCACTAGACATGAGCTCTCCATATCTTGTTACTAAAAATAACATTCTTGATCAATTAAGGCCAATTTTTGTACCAAAACTACTGCTAGTCAACTTTTTCCTTTTTATCCTTATCAAACAGCAGAATCTAGAAGGAGTTAGTGTAAGGATTTGATTTTTAATGCTAAAAGAGTACCTACATTTGAGAAAAAAATTGAAGCAAATTTATGCTAAAGTTGAAAGAGCAAGCAGCAAGTCTCCAAAATGGGATGCTGATATTCTAGTTGGCATCACAAAGATACCAACTATTTAGAAAAGGTCCACATTCTTCTTGTTTAGAAGCCTCTAACACATGTACTGGTGCCATTTAAGATGGTTCTGCAGTCTAGTTCAGAACAGCAGCATTTGCCATCACTGCTTTCGTATTTTTCCTTGGCTTTCAAAAAGTAATATAGGATACATCAGGGGATGATGCTGAAAACTGTAACAGAGGCAATCTACATCAATGTCAAATGTGGAATATCATAGAGGCCTGCTATCAAAACCTTATCTTACTGCACAATTAATCTGTTAGAGGTAGCTTGCCATCTGGTGTACATTTATAACATGGCATCCAGCAAATCTTGCTGATAGGCTGTTTAGCAGATTATGTGTTTGCTTAAACAGTGTGTTTCATCCTCTGTGATGCATTTCATTTAATTCACAAAATTAATTCCAGTCAGGATCTTAAAAAAAAAACTCTCCTTTTCTTAATGCCAGCTGTTCACAAGGGAATTTCGTAATGCAGGTATAGCAAAACAGAAAGCAACGAAATAGAAAATAGATCTCTTTCATCAGAAAAAAAAAAAAAAAGTGGAATTTGAAGTTCTGCAAAGCTTCCAGTGTTCAAAGAGATTCTTTAATCTACAAAGATCTCTGGCAAAGTTTTGACTGGAGATAGTAGCTTCCAACAAAGGGCACTCCTTTTAGCAGCTATTTAAGATAGATATTCAACCATACGGAACATCTCAGTTACACTCAGATACACGCCAAACTACGTTTAAGCAGCAGTCAAAAGTAGTTCTAGCTATTGCACTCTAGCGGCCCTTAGCAACAGTGCTTCCTTATCTGCCTGCTGTTAAGTCCTGAAATAAGAGTAAATCAATTTCAACTTTCCACCACTATCGCATGTCCTTCTGTTGCCTGGTGCTAGAGCAATGCTTCACAGCCTGCCGTAACCAGCGAGCAGCTTCAGCTCAGTATCCAAAACCAGAATGATGAAAACATTTCAGTGCAACAGTATCGATTGTACAAGATTTCACAGTTGTTTAAGAACAATTCTTCAGGAAAAAAAAAAAAAAAAAAAAAAAAACAAAAAAAAAAACAACAGGATTTAGAGTGTACCTATTAGACAATGTATGTCAATAGTGCCTCATCTTTAAATAAAGAAAGGTTAACAAACATTATGCTAGTTTAACATGAAAATTTGAAGTTATATCACTTACTTGATCCAGAAACATGCCAGTCTTTACATTCCCTGATCTCTATGTCATTGTCTAGACTTATTTTAATTCTTCCACTGTGGGCTTTATTATCAAACACTATCTGTAGTAACAAAAAATTAATTAAAAGTGACTGTTAAAACATTAGATATATTTAGTATATTGTACTGCTAAGTATGCACAATAATTCAGAGTAATTCTCCTCAGGCAGAAGTTATGAAAATTGTTTAAGATTAAAGTAATTCCTGTTTATTCAAGTAAACTCTGGACAAAATCTAGTATTGCTTGATAAAGTAGATACTGAAATACAGGTGGAATTCTTTTAAGTACAGCCTCACATCCCCGTGATCTGAAAAAAAAAAAAACCACAACACATTCCTAGAAGCATCTCTCTAAAGACATGTTCATGTTCTTCCCATACTTCAACAGGATTAGATTACAAAAGCTGTAAACTGAATACGCACATGAGTACTGTATCAGATGTACTCAAAGCTTAACCTACAGTAACACCTGACAGCAGTTTACAGGGTACTAATTCATGGCAGAGTAATCCAGACTCCACTGAGGACACTGAATGGTGCCCAGCACTCCTCAGAAAACATCTGCACTGACTGCACGTAGTAAATAAGCATGAATGGTTTCTCATTTTTGAACTGAAAGACACAGGGCAGACATCCATGTACCGTCAGGGTGAAATCATAACAGTCAGGGAGCTCATGGTGACGAACGGTCTGGAGGTTGATTGCCTTCAGATTGAACGTGAGTTGCACTGCCACTAGCCTGGAACAGGGTCTCACATTAGTTTTTTGAAAGGAAAATGTACAAAAACACCAATGCAGGAAGTACTTACTCCTCCTTACCTGTGGAAATCCAGAGAGAAATTCAAATTGTGTTTTCCCACTGTTCTGTTGTCTAAAGACATCGTTGGCTCAATGTATAAGCAGTCTGCAATGGATAAGTACTCACAATAATATCTCAGAGGTTATCATGCTCTTTAACTGTAATCTGCCCTTCCCACTCCCAAGGCTGTGAAGTGCGGTTGACTAGAGTAGTCAAGATAGCACACTTAAGTGATGAGTCACTTTGGAGTCCTGGTTACAAATACGTTGGCTTTCTGAACACCAGCCAAGTTATTCATCATGAATTCACTGGGAAGGCTCCTGAAATAAGCCTTTTATTAGATGATCATCATGCAAACACCATCACTTTTTGTGCAGTAGATATAAAGGACTGTTTCCCTTGAAGAGAGTTTAGTTACACAACAGTTTTCTTACCAGTTTTGGCTAGTAGCAAGTTCAGTACAGATCATTTAATATAACTATACAACACCAGATACTCATTAAGAATGTATCTTAAGTGTAGGGTCCCTCCTCCCAAAGAAATGATACAATAGATTAGATTCATCACCAGTCACAATCTCTGGGTCTATATCAAAGGTGTCATTTCCAGGACAGATGGTTCCTTGCTTGTAGAACTGCTGACATACAGCCAGAGCTGTCTCTTCTGCTCCTCTCTTCTCATAAGCATGGTTTCCAACAGAAATGTTGGGCAACTGTAAGTACTAAAGTTCAGAACAAAGAGGTTAACCAAGTTAGATGACACCAAAACTATTGGCCTCTTGAAAAACAAACTAACAAGCATAAAAAAAAAAAAGATAACAAGTGTTTAGATCTGTGCTGTAAGCCTTCTTTTTATTTAAAACGTCACCTAAAGAACTTGGAAATGTTCACCATACTACAGCTGAGTCTTCAAATACTTTTAATGGGTGTCCAACCTTTTGGCTTGCCTGGGCTGTGTTGAGTGAAGAGTAATTGTATAGGGCTGCATCTATAAAGGTCACTCCAAAAGTAATCTCTCTTAATTATTTCCACGGAAACTAAAACTGATACAAAGAGCACAATAACATTATGGAATAGAGCACATTCTCAGCTATAAAATACTTTCTTTCAGTACAGTCACCACCATTATCCGTGTATTTTCACCAGCAATGAGCAGGAGTCTGCATGCCATGCTTATAAAAATCCGTGCCAGCGGAGGTGATCCACTGTCACCTTTGCCACTGCTGAAATGCACAACCCAACACCTCACTGTGCTCACATCCACTGTTTGGTCTCCATAAGTGTTCAGTGGGTGGTGTTTTTTATAGAATCATAAAATCTTTAGAGTTGGAATGGACAATTAAAGGTCATCTAGTCCAAATCCCCTGCAATGGACAGGGACATGCACAGCTAAATCAGGTCACCCAGGGCCTGATCCAGCCTCAGCTTGAAAGTTGCCAGGGACGGGGCATCAACCACATCTCTAGACAATCTGTTCCAGTGCCTCACTACCCTCACTGTAAAAGTCTTTTCCCTTATATCCAACCTAAATCTACCCTCTCTGAGCTTGCAGCCATTTCCCCTTGTTCTATCACCATAGACCCTGCTAAAGAGTCTGTCCCTTTCTTTCCTGTAGCTACCCTTCGGGTACTGACAGGCTGCTATCAGGTCACCTTGCAGCCTTCTCTTCTCCAGGCTGAACAGCCCCAGCTCTCAGTCTGTCCTTGTAGGAGAGATGTTCCATCCCTGGGATCATTTCTGTGGCTCTCTTCTGCATGCGCTCCAACAGGTCCACATCTCTCCTGTACTGAGGTCTCCACATCTGGACACAGTACTCCAGGTGAGGCCTCACCACTGCAGAGCACAGGAGCAGGATCCCCTTCCTTGACCTGCTGGTCATGTTCCTTTTAATGCAGCCCAGGATACTGTTGGCTTTCTGGGCTGCAAGGGAACACTGCTGGCTCATGTCCAGCTTCCCACCCACCAGTACCCTCACATCTTTTTTGGCAAGGCTGCACTCAATCCTTACATCCTCCAGCTTGTATCGGTAGTGAGGGTTGCCTCGACCCGGGTGCAAGATCTTGCATTTTTCTGCATGGAGGAATTAAATGACACATCTTTCCTTCATACACACTTCCATGCCAGACACCATTCTGTCAGACTGCCCCTCTGCTGCCAGCTGTCACACAGCAACAGCATGTAACGGGAAATTGGTGGGAAGGTTCAGCCTCTACTGCTGTCCCACTAAAATCTGCCTCTGATGCTGTGGGCCAACATAATAAAACAGGAGGCATTACTTGAAGAGCAGCCCCCATAAAATATATAATATAGTTAATGTATATAAGTAAAGCAACAAAAATATAAAACTAATGGGATATTTGACCTTGTGCCACAGCAGTGCCAGCTGTGCCTGGCTGCATGCAGCCCAAGGGCCAAGAGTTGGACATGTCTGCTTTAAGGTATTTGACAAAAGCAAGAAGTGCAGGATTTGGTTCTAAATGCCTTTTTGCTTTGTATTATTTTTCTTTCTACAGTCCTTATTAAAAGCATAATTCATTATTTGCAAAGCACTCTGGCTGAAATCCAAGCAGCTCATTGAGAACAAAATCTACTGATTAGCTCTAGGGATGTCTGCGCAAGTCCAGTGCTCTGGCAATGAGAGGTAGTCTGTTTCTTTTCCTGAAAAATCAGCAGATTTCTCCACCAGTTCATTCCAGAAATGGCTTTACTTAAGGTGTTAACGCTATTCAATTAATCTAGCAACGCTTTTTTTCTTAATGACTTATGGTATAGGAAGAGCAGTAAGATCTGAGTATCTTCAGGTTTTTCCTAGTCTTCTGTACCTACTCCATTTAACTCCATGTCAGTTTAATGCCAGTATGGGAATATGCCTCCCACAGCAAGAAAAATTGAAGAGCAGAAGTACATTGATTCTGGATGGGGACTGACCCGTGAAAGTTCACCTTGTAAGTACTAAGGTACAACTATGTTTGAGCGACTGCCTCAGACACTTGCCCTTTATGCAAGACTCAAAGTCATGGATGTGCCAAAGAGCCAGTCCTCTTCAGAGATTTTCTGGTGACCAGCACCGTGTGCAGCATTTACTTCAGTATGCTTGGGTACAGTTTTCTTTTTCCTTCTTTTTTTTTTTCTTTTTTTTTCCCCAAAAACAGTTATTGAAACCATTACAAATAATAATTTTTAAAAAGTGACAGGTCTAGGGCTTCATGTTTAGGAAAATCTAGCAGAGAAGTCTGCCACTCAATAAAAAATCTTAAATACTCAGCAATCCCAATTTGTTACCTCAACATAAAGTCCTGTAAATGGCATAGGAAAAGCAGTGTTTGGAACCTCATCTTTTCATGAAACGTAGGACTCCAGGGCAACATTAACTCAAAATGTGTTACTTGTTGTATGTCACATTATATTTTTCATTCAATAGATGGGATAGAAGCTTTTCACTCTACCAAAACAAACAAACACCACAACCATAAACAACAACAACAAAACAACCAACTATGTAAGCAAGTCAGTATTCTAGTATTAAGCAACAGGTACATGCATTCAAACTCAGACATAATCCAGGAAAGAAGAGGAAGAAAATCCACCCGGTTAAAGAGCATGTATATTGTATACATTGCAGTGAAAACCCTTACCTGGTTGATGGCAAAGAATATTTGGTCATAGACATCTGTCTGTGTGTATACCGCATAAGTATCATCCATTCTGTCCATGTACCCTTTCAAAAAGAGATGTTTGAATGCAATAGTGTTCTCTTCTTTGAAGGCAACCACCATTTGATTGCTCAATCCGAAAAGCACCAGCTGAAAAAGACATTTATATTTCCTGTTCCAATTCAAATTTGGCTTCTGCATTAACAGACAAATTCTGTCCTACAAACAGCTAGTTACTCTCATCATGCTGGGAAACACAGCACTTACATGCAGGCTATTCCATTTCAGAGCTGGTCAAAAGAAAGCTTGACTTTAAGGAAACAGTGGGTTTTCAGAATGGTCCTTTAACACAATGACCAGCTTCTTGGCTAAGGACTTGCATTTTCACAAAGAAAAGGATACTATCTCAAATTCAATCTACCTATATACTGTTACATGCAATTGTTACTTCAATGTGACACTAATACAACTTGCCTTAGGAAACATCAGTGTTCCTCAGTGAAAAAGGCAGGACAAGACATAACCAGACCTCACTTTGAAGTCCTGACTCCAGTGCAGAAAAGGCAAATTGAGGACAACTCAAAAAAACTGCAAATGTCTTTCTCTCAGATTTGAGTAAAAGGTGCCTTGCGAGTAATGGATGAAAACTGTGCTTGTAACAGGATAACTTCGGAGCTATCACATATTGCAACAGCTCATGAAGTTAGCATAAAACTCTGCTAGCTGCTATCCAGGCTGGGAAAGGTTTCCAGAAGAATGCGCTCTGTTGTTTGCAGGAGCTCACAATTCTCTCCAGTGCCTATTGTTTCACAGCTAGTGTCGGCAGTATTGTGAAGAAACTCATCAGAGATAAGTTTGAACCAGAAGCCTATGGATCAGCTTTATAGCCAGGAGGCAAACTGGATATTTAGTTTTTGATAAGGGTAACCCAGCTGTTACAAAGACACTAAAGCAGTCTGTGGGCAGGCTGGATGTTGAAGACACACAGGAATACACTAACAAATCAATAGCACAAAGATTTAATTACCTATTGGCAGATTTTCTCTGAAAAGTCTAAATCTTATTTAGATTCTTCCACTGTAAAATTTTATTTCTAATTGTAAAATGGGACAGATGACAACCAGAGGGGAAAAGTTAAAAAAAAAAAAAAAAAAAAAGGAGGGAAATTCCTTAAAGATGGTTCCTTTCATCTCCACATCTCCACTCTCAGGAAATCTATTCTTCAGTCAGTAATTTACGATAAAACTATGTCATCCAAGATCCTGAGATCTACACTACATCTGTGTGACTAAGACAGTTCTGCAGTCTGTCCTCCTTCAATCTCCACACTAGGCCAAGGAAAAGCCTTTGTCATCTGCACCCCTCATTTGAATTCACTGAATTAAGAAGAGTCTCTGCTTCCACAGTACTCACCTGAATGGTAACCATTGCTATTTTGAGTAGCTGAATCCCAAGTTTCCAAGGTTTTCTGCCCCGGGCCCAGAATTTTTCACATGGGTTCATGAAGAAGAACTTTAGCTTCCTCCTGAGCTGGTCTTCCACCAGCAGCTCCTGTGGCAGCGACGGGTGTCGTCTGTAGCTGCAGAGCCCTTCGTCATCCAGAGCACTGCAGCTGCTTACAGCCACTTCGGGAGTCTCCATTGCTGAAATCACAAAAGTCTGTGGCAGATGGAAAATGTGCAAGCATCAATACAGCAGCATCAGTTCAGCCTGCACTGACAACCTGGGCCCCAGAACTGTTTGTCTTCTGTGAAGGTACCCACATGTTACACTGACTTAAGAGCTGACCTGTAATACTGCACACGCTCTAGAGGCAGAACCCATGCAGGTAACTTGACTTTCAATTACAAATGGGATTTCTGTGCCTTTGGAATAATGCAGTCACTTGCGGAAAACCTCGTCCCCTCTCACTTCCCAACACCAGCACCACATACGCAGGACACTGTGACTCACTTCCTCCTGTCTAGAAGAGCACCAGAGCTGCTCTGTAGTGCTCTGAGCACTTATCTCCTTCTGTAGCTGGCGTTCCCCACAGCTACCCCTGAGCTGTCCAGTACCCGAAAGAAATGCAGCTTTCAAGACAAACAGCACTTTTCTCAGGCGTCAGTGTTAGCATCATTCTCCGCTGGAAGCGGAGCCGCAGGGTGCCAAGTGCAATTCAGGGACATTACCTGAGCAACCAACCGGCACTTAGCGCCACTTTATCTATCGCTACAGCCATAAAAGCCCGAATGCAAACCATTGGTAATCATGAACCTGGCAATAAGACCGAAGGTAACGGTAAGCATCACGAGGAGCTCAGCTGTCGAGGGGCGACAAGTTCAGAACCCGCGGTAGGACGCCACAAGCAGACCCGGGGACGGGTGAGCCCCGCACAGCCCCGCTCCGGTTCCCCAGGGCTGTACCGCCCGGGGGATCCAGCACAGCGGGGCTGCCGGGCACCTTCCTCTCAGCACATCGGGCCTTTACACACTGCCACCGCTGCGCTGCTGTCAGTGCATGCGCTTGATAACCAGAAAGTACTTCTTGACCTCACGGTATCAGCTGCAGAAGACACCCAAGACAAACGCAACGCACGTTTTCCACCCAGCCGGCACACCGAGACAACGCGGGCTCCGATCGCGGGCTCCGATCCCACGGGGATATCGCCGCACACAGCCTGTCCCCTCCTTGCAGCACCGCGCAGCGCAGCACCGCACTGCATCGCGCCTCGCCCTCTCCCCGCGCCCCGCAGCCGGCTGAGCACCACGGGAGCTCCTCCCCGCAGCCCTCCCCGTACTCAACCGGGAGAAAAGCGCAGGGCTCGCCGAACTCGGCCCCCACTTCCCGCCCCGCAGCCCAGGGCGGAGGCTTTGACGCAAATACCTGCGCTATGCTCCCGCTGCGGGCACCGCGCTCCGGCACCCGGCGGGGTGCAGCGGCACGGCGGCCTCCCGACCCCTACCGCCGCCTGCAGGCACCGCCCGCGGCTCGGCACCGCCCTGCCCGGCTTTGGTCCGGGCTGCCGCGGCGGGAGGGAAGGCCGAGTCACTCGTCCTACAATTTGCTGCGCCAAATTTTTAATTAAACAAAACAAAGCAAAACACAGCGCAGTGCAACAGACCCTTCTGGTTACGGAATTGCAGTTGCAAAGGGCAGGCGGCGGGACGGGGCACGCGGTGATCTGGGTGCGCAGCGGGCACAGGGGATGACGCTGGGGCAAACTGGGTTATCGCCGCGCACCGGACAGAGGAACACAGCTCCTCAGGGGACCAGACGGCACCGAGCCACCCAGAACTCGCCCCGGCAGACAGGCGCCCAGCACAACCCCACCAGCTGCCGGTAGCCCCTCACGCACCGCACGCTGGGACGCGCAGCTTTCCTGCCCCTACGCAGATCAACCAATAGCAACTTCCCCCAGAGGGGGGCGGGCTCGAAAAGCAGCGCGCTTATTGCCTGTCGGAAACGTCAATCCCGCCCCGTTGCCATAACAACCGCACGCCGAGCAGGTAAGCAGGGCTTCATGCGGGCTGCCGGGCGGCTCCGTGTTGGAAGGCTGAGCTCATTCTTCCTCGCCTTCGCTGCAAACAAAAACCTCTGCGGATTCCTACCAAGTAACGAAATCTGCACCTGGCTCTAGTAGGCTCAGTTCCTTCAAGGTCTGTGTGTGCGCAATAAGGTCCACCCACTTGCAGAGCAGATGTGGCAGTTGCCAAAGCTTCAGCTTTACTGCCCAGGCTCACAGAGTGAAGCTGCATTCAAGTACGTGCAACCATTCGTTGCAGTACAAACCTGAGGTGTCTTGCTTGCTTTTTGTGTGGAGCAAAGTAAATTAAAGTGAACGCTCTACATGAACTTTTGTAGCAAGTGGGTCTTTACTGAGATGGTATTTTCAGTATGTTCTAAATGTTTACTGACAGAAATGCGGGCTAGGCAGTGACACCACCAAAAGAAAAAAAAAAAGCACAGCATGTTTTTAATAATTTCCTTGTAGTCCTTCGGTTAAATGAACCCCATTTTTGTCACTTAAAACTGGAGTAAATTAGTCTTAAATTAGTAATGCACACAAACTAAAATCTAAATCAATAAATTAAGCAAGTAATGAATCACTCCGTGTCCTCTGTTCAGACAGCAACAGCTGCATCGCTGACAGCTGCTGTGCCCTCCGTCTGGAAGCACCTAGCAATATCACGCCTCTGTTCTACAGCTGTCAATGTCTGGGTCCATTAACCAGGGAGGAGAACATTCTGATCTTCATTTTACTCTTTACGATATTCTAAAATTCAGACTGTTACATGCAGCTACAGCTAAACGAGGCTGCACGGTGTCAAACACCCACAGCTTCCCATGGGCCTCTGCAATTAAATACCATAACGCTGTGTCCCACTGAAAATTTGCTGAGAAATTAGACTGAGCATATTTACTGAAAAATTGAACGTAACACATTGCTGCTTACAAAAAAATATCAGGTGGTGTATACATAATGGATTTTCACTATTTTTTTGTACTTTAATTTTTTTCACATTTTTTGCATAATTTTTTAAAATTATGTTACTGCAACTGTTGTTTCTTTTTTTTTTAAGAAGAGGTGGCAAGTGGAAGATTGGTGTCCAGCTCATGTTTTAAAGTTCTCAGCAGGTGCCAGCTTCCTGCAGGGAGCACCTAGAGGTTAGTTAGTAGCATGATCCTGTTTAAACAACAAAAAGTGAACCCAAACATTTGTATACATAGTCTGTAAATGGATGTGGGCTCAGTTATCCTTCAAATAAGTCTTTTAAAAGTCCTGCTTTTGCTTTCTTTGGAGGCCTTAAACGTTTCCTGGCAACTGACAATCACGTGCCCGCTGGATGACAAGCGGGCAGATGCAATATATTATTAGGGATATTGTGAAAGGAGGTAGTTACTTTGTGCTTTCGGACTGTTCTGGATATATCACCTTTCCAGTCAGTGAGGTTCTGTGCATCACAGGTGGAACCATAAACAGTCCTCACTGATTGCTGTATTATTCATTTGTAACACTTAAACAGGGACACTTCTTGTATGAGCATTTGCCCACAGACGCACTCACGCCCTCTACCTTCACCAGCACTCCCCATCTGTGTAGTACAGCTGATTCTCCCAGTTAGAGGAAGAACCACATTACTGGAGACAAATTTTTAATTGTTTTTATAGGTATAATATTCTTGAAGTCAGTCAAAGGAGAAAGGTTGTTTTTATTTGCAAGTTATCCTGCTAAAAATAGACACGTGATTTATCTCAGCCCTTTCAGTGTTTCCTCTGTTCATGTGACTTAGGGTTTCAGTTACTCAGCAGAACTCATTTTCCAAACTGGCTTTATCGCAGTGTATAATTATGAAATGGCCAAGTAAGACAATGTGACTGTAACATGCAGAACACGGTTCATGCCGTCCTTCAGCTAACTTCTGAAACATCTGGGCTCTCCTAACCACCGGTGCCACAGTCCCCTTTATTCAGAGGCAGCAATGCTGGTCACAAATTTTACTTAAAGCATACAAAGAGATGGATAGCAAATACCTTAAAAAAAAAAAAAAAGACAAAAAAAGAGAGAAAATTGGCTTTTTTTGACCTATCTGAAGTAAGATGTACAGTAAGTTAAGGTAGCCGTAAGTATTTCAGAACTGTAAACTAGGCATTACTCAGCTTAGAGGCACCTTTGAAAGATAATAATTGGGAAAACATTGAATGTTAAACATACAAAATATATCGTCAATGTTTGTAGTCCTGTACTTCACAAAATGACCGCGAATGAGAGCAGCAAAAAAACTAACTTCCTCCTTACAGACATGTCCTTATAGCACATGATTTACTTGTGTTGATTTATGTTTTTTTTTTTTTTTTTGAATCTTCTAAAATCATCAACTCTTGCAAGGCAAAAGTTTCAGAATTCTGAGATGTTAATCCATTGGTACCTGTGTAGTAGCACCCAAATTCTGTAGGTGTTTTGTACACATTAATAAAAACAGTTCCTCTGCCAGTCATCTTTCAGTCCTAAGAAAAGTGGTGAAATGCAATGGAGGGAGGGAGGCTTCATGTTTCTTTCCTGTCGCTAAGTGTAGCTGTAGCACAAACACTGGGAGTCCCACAGTCCTTATCTCAGTTGAATATCTCTAGCTGTTCAACAGTAGCATCAAACAAGTTTCAGTACTTTTCATTACAGTTTGCGGACCATTGTGGTTTAGTTTTACCGGGTGCTATGTGCACTTCATCCACATGGTGGTGCTGGGACTGTATTTGCTGGTGGCGTGCTGCCCGGTCTGTACAGTGGACAGGCTGGGTTTCTTCTGCTTTGCAATGGAAATGAGACTTCATTACACTGCTGTTCTTATCCTTCTACTGGATATTGGGAAGGAGGGGAGTAAATGAAAGAGAAGTAGCTTTCTGCACAGTATAGTCTCCAGCTGTGTAATTGTTGCATGTAATTATGCATCATTTCTTTCCAAATCTGTCCTCCACAGAGCTACACTGAAAAATTAAACGGAAATGCAAAAGCACAAAAATGCTTTGCGCAGCTGTGTAATGATTTACACTTTAAGGAGGTTGGGACAAATATGTACAGCTGTGGAATCTTCACCTACGCTTTACACACCTAGCTCAGGTTCTTCAGCTTTCTTCAAGGGTAATGCATGTTCTAACTTAACCTTTCACAGTTCTTGATAATCAGCTTGTGTATTTAGCGACCCTGGACAGGTGAATTTCCAACTCCTATGTACCATGTCAAAATATAATTTATGATTTTAATTCTGGAGCTTTGGCTGTGGGTGAAAATTAAACTATGGTAATAAACTATATAAAGTCAAGTGTGAAATTTTCACTCCTGCACAGTACATTCCACTGTTTGTTTACTATTTATTGATGATACGCATTTTCTCTAGAGAGTCTGAAAACATGCCAAAAAATCTCAAATCCAGCAAGACCACCTCGAAAGGTCCAAAAACTCCAGGAAAGAAACAGAGAGGTGGAAAAGCTGAGCAAGCCTCAAAAGGAAAACAAAACCAGCCCGGTACGTAAAGTACTGCAGATATGAAGAATGCAGTAATCTGATCTTGCGCAACAGATACATTAATTACTTTGGGCCCAAGCATTTAAGTAAACACGAGATAAATCAGAACATGGTATTTTATATAAATGACTGAGTGATTTGTGATTACTGGTTATGTTTCCATAACCAAAATGTGGTATATAACAAAGTAACATTGCAGTATTTATACCTTGTCCTGGTTGATTAAATTTAGTAGTTTTTGGTGTTATAACAATAGTACTGACTGGGAAACTGGGAGACTTAATGCATAGAAGTAGAGAGAGATGTAAGAGCTAAACTTAGTCCAGGGACAGAGCATCAGGCAGAAAGAGGTTCCTCCAGAGCATGAGTTTAGGTGCTCAGGATTAAACTGTAAAGTTACAATGAAAGAGTCTGAAAGTATACCAAAGTCTCACAATTTAATTGCAGCCTGTTTTATTGTGTTTTTCTGGGATGCAATGAAAGACTCTCATTTGTGTCATACATAGCACACAGTTAATGCGACTTAGCTACAAGTAAACAGTTTGTTGGTGAAAATTTGTTTTTGCGATGACAGCCAATTTCCCAAAGTCAGTTCTGCCCTTGTAATGACATTTTTATCCCATTTATTTAACGGCTGTTGTGCTGCACAGAATATTCTGCTCATCAGTACCAATCTCTTCCTATCCTACACCTCTGTGGAGTTCATGTACTCTCTGAGGAGCTGATGAATGCCCAACTCCTATAGCACCCTGCCATCCAGAGCAATGCAGCCCACTTCACCACATTAGAAAGGAGTAACATCCGTTCCTACCCACACACCTGCCAGCTCTGCTACCATACAGCATGAGTGAGCTTTGTCCATTTTTCATCTCTGCACATGACATGATTTGAATGTTAACTGCCCCAAGCAGGTGCTAGCAGGTAATGGTACGGGAAGTTTTCAGTGCATGGAATCTTGCAGTGTACAAAAGATGACAGATTTCTTATGGCTTCTCTCTAATGTAGAGCACCTGCTCAAAATAAAAATGAGCTTTAAATCTCCAAAGTTAAAAAAAATGCTAACGGCTCCTTAAGATACAGATCTATTTTAAAAGGCTTCCCTCATTTCTCATGTTAAGTTTGAGCTGAGTGGAATTTATTTTCTATTTCCTCTTCACAGTTTAGTTTTAAATGTATATAAGGATTTTAAGTATTGCCTTATCAAGGAAAGGACTGAATGTTCATAGTTATTTTGTTAGGGAAACAAATTCTCATAACATCTTGTTATATTTCAGAGAAAGAAGATGAAGCTGATCTTTCTATGGTTGGTATAGGTAAGTGCTATGATGACTGGGCTGTGAAGTAATGGTTTTGGAATATTTTAAACATTTTGAAGCTTCCACACTAATAATGTTATGGAACAAAAAAGGAAAAAAAATTATGAATGGGAAAATTAGAAACTAAGTACATCTCTTACAGTAGTGATTGCAGACAGTATCACTCTGAGTAGCAGGCTGTGCATCAGGAAAGCTGAAGCAGGTACGGCTTTGTAGATGTTTGTCTCTTGGGTTGAGAGGAGCAGGGATCAGGAGAAATAAAGAGCATTAAAACAGAATTACAGGATAAAAAATGTTTGCATTTCATAATAGCTACACAATTGAAAGAAAAACTTGACGTTTTTATCATTTTTTAATCTTTGATTTAGTCAAATAATTATTAAATCCACTGAGGAGATTATTTTAGCAGATCATCTTTGTTTTTAACCGTAGATCTCAATTGACTTTGACTGATGTCTTTTGCTTAACAGAACGAAATACCATCTGCCACTTAGAAGTCACGAGATATTAAGCACTTCCCTTGGGTTTTGAGCAAGAAAAATGAAGTTTTGTGCAGTTTTAAGGGCAGACATAGTTGCAAGTTAAAATATGAAAATATACAACTTTTATTAAAAATCTATTTTATATTTTATCTATTTTATAACACCAAGTCATCTTTTAATGTCTTTTAACATCTCTGGTTAGATTTTTCTTCTGATCATTTTTGTGCAATTCTTCCTTGGATATAACTTAAACTGTTATCTATGTAAGATTTATGGTTTACAGAAACAGCCCAAAGGGTTATTTTCTCAGTTAGTTTTTAACAGTATGGTTTTTATTGCTAAAAGCTAAGATATGATGGGGCAAACTAGGAACACAAAAACTAGGTAATTTTTAAAGACATCATATATCACTTGCTTTCCTACACAACCCTGTGCAAATATGCGTGAAAGTGAAATTTGTGCTCTGATTAGCTTCATGAAAATGGGAAATTAATGAAAATGGACAGCAAGTGATTATCCAGATGATGAAACCATTACTTTAAAAATGCTAAACATAGTGTTCCTTGAAATAATTAATTTTGTCACTAGGAGAGAATTTTAACTTCACCTGGTGGCAAGTTGGGTTAGATCTGCAGTATCTAACCTGTTTCTAGAAGCAGGAAAAAATACTGCTGTGTACTCACTGTCTCTGCTGGCTTTAAACTGTCTGTGTGCTATCTCCTTTGTGTAAGGTTTACAAATGTTCTTTACTTCTACTGGCGTTTTTTGCCCTTCGTGAAGTGCTGGTAGAACTACAGATTTTAATGAATTACATAAATACAGTTTACTATTGGAACACAATATGAAGTTTCTTTTTAGATGCTACATACTTTTTACCAGAAAGCAGCACTCTAAATATATAGACTGCTACTCAATAGCAGTTCCTTATGAATCTATAATATAGATTTATATACAGATCCAAGAATCTACAATGCAGGTCCTACCTACAACATAGAATGCTCTGGGATACAATTCCATAGTATAGAATATTAATACTTTAGACTAAAATATGTATGTATTTTTAATCTGGTGATTACTTTGCTTTTAACTTGGACATACAGCAATTGAGCAGCGAAGAAAACACCACTTACATTACCTGTCCTGCTCTGCCCTCTCTCATAATGCTATTGCTTTTTGCTTAACTTTAATGTATGCTTGAATTGTTCAATTTGACATTGAAACCTACATCTCTTTGAGTTTTCTTTAGCGTTAGCATTTGTGGACAAGACGGTATGCATCTGATTCAGCATTTTTTAAAAATAAGGTGTCATGGAAACTTCTTGCAAAAACAACCTATATTTGTAACTTGGCATTTTTTATTTATTGAAAAAAAAAGATAATTGAAGAATTTCATTTGCTTCGATCCATGGGAATAATCTTATGCAAAAATTACACATAAGAATCAGTAAATTATGTTTATAAACTTCCTTTATGTTCTACCCCTCTTAATTGCATTAGCTGCACAGCCAACTCTGAAGACTGTGATATGTACAGATTTGCAATTCCTTTGCCTTTCCTGTCCATTCTGTCCTGAGCCAGTTGTGCATGGCAGAGGATGGAAACTGCATTCCTTTTCGTTGTGCAACTCTAGGTTTCTATCCTCCTGGTTTATGAAAGTGCACATCTTAGTTTCAGCTGGGACAGAGTTATTTTCCTTCATAATGTCTGGTATGATGCTATGTTTTGGTTTCAGGGAAAAAAAAATGTTGGTAACACACTGCAGCTGTTGCTGAGCAGCGCTTTACAGAGCCAAAGATACTTTGGTTTTCTTAATTTCTCTTACCATTTTACTAACGAGGAGGGGCACACAGAGCTGTGAAGGAACAGAATCAGGACAGCTGACTTAAACTGGCTAAAGGGATATTCCATACCACATGACATCATGCGGAAGGAAAGTTTTGAAAGAGGTGGGAGTTCATCTTCCTTCTGCTGCTTGGGGGCTAACTGGGCATCAGTCAGTGGGTGGTGTGCAACTTCTTGTGCATCACTTGTTATATATTTTTTACTATATACATATAGTCATAACTATTAACCTTTTCCTCTTCTCTATCTTAGTAAGTAGTTTTATCTCAACCCTCAAGTTCTTATTTGCTTTTTTTCCCCCTGATTCTCTCCCTCATTCCACTGGGAAGGGGAGGGAGTGTGTGGTGCTTAGCCACCTGCCAGTTAAACCACAACAGCACATCATAGGGATACCCTCTTAGTTGTACATCCAGGTGGAAAGTTTCTTACTGCAAGCAAGAGGGGACTGGTTTACCCCCAATACTGTTTTTGTGGTTTGTTTTTTAGTGGGTTTTTGGGTTTTTTTCCCCACACTCCTTTTAACAGGTTTATCAGGTATGCTTTAAGAAATGCAGTTTGCAAGAGGAGGCCTAATTTTTTGCTCCGATGTATAAGAAAATGTAAAGTCTAACTGTACTATGGTGGGTTGTAGTAGGATTTCAGTGTATTCTCTAATAAGACCTTTGACTACGGTGACCTGGGATTCTTACAGACCAGTTTTCACAGTTTCTTGGAAGGATTAAATCTTTTCAGTCACCCTGAAATAAACACTTTTTTCTACCTTTTCTCATAGACAAATTGATAAGCAAAAGAAGAATCTAAGTCTTGGCCTCATTAGCCACAGAGAGTAGACAGAGAGCGGATTTGGTCTGGGGTTACTCATAGTGATGACCTTCAGAGGTCTTTCCCAATCAACTTGCCTATAATTTTGCAACTTTTGGGAGCATCTGCACTGACATCTTGGAAATCTCTGGGATATTGAGAGGAAAGCCATGCAATATTGACTACAATTGTGATGAAAGTGACCTAGTGGACTGTACGTGCCTATTGTGTGTGCTACAAAACAGTGAATGCCAAGAAAATCATACCTGGTATATGCAGGGTGTACCAGACTTGTCATACATTGTGTTACTTGCTGCAGATGATTACAGGAGAACGGGCACAGAGTGGCACTGAAAGAGTTTAAAGGATAAATGTCAGATTCATCAAACATCACATATTCTGTGACAGGCTTATGCAGAGATTCATTTTCCCAGCTGACAGACATAAAGAAGGACTTATTGTTTTATCAGTCCTTGTCGGCTTATATTAGAGACAGCTTCTCAAATACACATTGAGCCTGCTGATCAGCACAATCATTTTAGATATGTACCAACTCCAATTTAAAGCACACAGAAGAAAAAATAAACAAACAAAAAGAAAAAACACCCAAGTGCTGGAAATTAAGGTAACATATTAAGTATTTCAAAGAAAGTAAATAGAATGAAACTCAGAAGATCAAAAGTATCAGGACTTCTCACGGAAGTCAGCCCATATTAGCAGATAAGCCCATTTTAGTAGACAATAAAAATCTCACATATACATGTCTGCAGATCTTTACTATTTTCCTGTTTATCAAGAAGTTGAACATTCAAAATAAACATCTGCTTGCCTTCTCATATGTAAGTGTAGGGGTCTTCATGAAGAATATACTTAATTTTTGATAGGGTAGTATTGCCAAGAAAGAAGAGTCTCATAGCAAGAGAAGATTCAGTTAGCCAGGTCTTTACTGATCTTAATCACTTCTATCTATTATGTAAAGCAGTTTGTGCAGGAGCAGTGTTGTGTACATATGGCTAACAAGAAGCATAATATATTATCTTCAGTTTGTGAGTGTTTGCAAAGCGCAATCCCCAGGTTACCTAACTGCACCCAGTCTGTCTAAGAATACTGAAGATAACAGTGTCAGAGTTCGAGTAAGGAATAGTTGTCTCGTTCAGAATGGATACAACTAAACCTAACAGAGGTCATCTGCATAGCAACCAAAAACTATGTATTCTCCAGCAAACCTGAAAATGAGGTCTTGCATCTGGTTTGAATCTTAGTGACCTTGCTTTAGTCTCACCAATTAGTTCAAAAATATGCTCAGTGACACTCTGAACTGATGAGAAAAGCATGTAAGTACAAAATCAGAAAAGTATCCTCATTTGAGATGGTGTTGAAGCCATATTTCGATTAAACATTGGCTTAACATGGCGCAGCTTTACACAGAAGAACGAGAGTATGAATTCAAGGGCTGTTTTAAATAAAATCCATGCAGCTGAGTCCTTAATTTATTAAATTAGTCCACTAATCACTTTTCAATAAAGTTCATAACAACCTGTTAATCAAGAGAAAAAATCTCTCATACTAGTAATAACATATACTCATTAAGTAAAAAATATTAGGTAGAGTCTTTTCCAAGATCAGCCAAATGTAATATAATTTGTATTCCACACCTCCCAGAGTACCAAAAACAAAGCTGAAAGATTCAAAGACATTCTGCTAGGAAACAGTAAAGTCCTAGAGTTATTAAAGGATACATTTATACTTAAACACTCTAAACTATTTTAGCATGCATTTTTTCTTTCTTTCATAGGCCATCCAGAAATCTTTCCCTTAGTTTTCACTACCAGGACCCAAGAAATTTTTAATTGCCGAGTGGATGAGGACGTCACTGAAGAAAATTGTTTCAAGCTTATTAAAAAAGATGACATCATTCAGGACCTAAAAACAAGAGCTGCTATTTCTGATTTCCACCCTGTCAAAAACATTATCCTAGTACGTAGCTTCTTTTGTTCTCACTTTAAGACTTTTATTCTCAGAGCATATAGTCTTTTAAAGGTAAGGTCTGTCCTTGTTTGACTCCAAAAATACACCAATACTGTAATAGCCAAAGGTCACAGACCACAGTCAACTCTAGAAGTTTCTCATAGCTCATCATGCACTTTTCTTTAAAACTACGTTTAAATTGGAAATATACTAGAAGTAACATGTATGTTACCAGGTTTGATTCTGTGAACAGACAGAGCTGCATGTATTTCACTTTCCCTGATACACTGCCTACTTATCGAGAATCATTGAAACAGTTTTTTTGTTTAATTCTGGATATGAAAAGATTAGTTCTGTGCCACACATTTTGATTACAAAATAAAATTCATCTCTTCTGTTCAATTAGCAGATGATTTTCTCTGCTAAGATTGTGAGATTAACAAAGATACTGATTTTACACAACATTGTTAGTCATTTTTTTGCCAGTCATAAGCTTATGTCTTTTTTGAATGTTTTTTTTTTTTCAGTCTTCCACTAATTGTTTTAATTGAAATAGGAATATCCAGGGGAAGAACTTCTGATTGTTTTTGATGCAAATTTCCAGTATGGACAGAACTTTTACCTTGTTGCTTCTGAGGAAGCCAAAGAAAACTTTCTGAAGGTAAAAAAAAAAAAAAAAAGTACCATAGTGTTATTCCATCTATGAACATTTCAGAATCTTGTCTCAAAAATATTTCAGGATTACTATTGTGTTCATTAATATCTGATGTGCTTTGCAAGCCAGAACGTTTCTCTGAAGGATAACCTAATCATGAAAAACAGATCTATTGCTGTAAATATACCTTCTATGGTGAGAAAGACTGAATTAAATTTTGCGTTCTACTTCAAGGGCTAGCATAATCCATTGCTGCATTTTTGTTAATTTTCTCTTCCAACATCCACGTTTTTGATTAAGACATACATTTAAGAAATTGTAATATACTAGATACCTTCAAATAAATATTGTATTTATTTTTCACAATATGCATTTTTATATATTCTTCAAATAATACTTTGTTTTTTAGTTCTAGATAACTGCATATATATACACTTCCCCTTGTGCATTGCATTGACAGATTATATCATTCTACAACATGAATTTCTCACCCAGCAGGAGAAGTAACAATTAACAGAAAAGCAAATTGCAGTTCCAGACAGGAAGGCTTACTGCAGAAAATCACTATACATTCTTTTTATAGAACAGTGATTTGCTTCAAAGACAATTCTCGAATATAACATAATGCTCTTTTAGTATTAAAATATGTAACATTTATTGTCAAATTCTAATGCACAAATGGATGAATGGGTCCTAACTGCATTGAATGCAGGGACACATTAAAGCCAAATTCATTGTGCTGAGACAAAAGAATGTGTGAATGAAAACTGAAATTTGAGTTTCTAGTTCATACTTACATTTCAGCAACAAAATCTGAAAAAACACTGTTTTTCCCTGTTTGGTGTCACAGCCTCCAGAAACTGCGGAAGAAATAGATAGTGAAGAAGAAAAAGAGGAAACTCTGGAAGTCAGTACTTACAAACATCCTGTCTCCAAACCATGGGTTTCTCTTGGCAGTGAAAAGGAAGTTGAAGAAGAATCTGTTAAAGATCGTGTTAAAAAGGTGAGAATTAACAGATCTACCTACATCAAATATCACAAAAACAAATTTATCTTAAGTCCCTTAAAAAGCAAAAGTCAGAAAATTGAAAGCTGATTTGCTTGAATTCTTTAAAAAAAAGAGAGAGAGAGAACTATCAAACATCAATGAAAATGAAGTGCTGCAGGAAAACTCTGTTCAATTTAAGTCTGGAAATAAAGTACATGAGGCTGCACTGAGCTTATTTATTTTTTAAACTGTATTTTCAAAAGTCCTAATCCTCTTTGGTTGTTAGCATCTCTGCCACTTTTTCCTCAATTTACTGTCTGCCCAGATTACGAATCATTGTAATTACATTCTAAGAACCTTGTTTAGTTTCCAATATTCTGTATTCTACCGCTATGGCAAGGCCTGCTCAGAAGTATTCTCAGAGCATGCTTAATCACCAAGGCTTTGTACAAAATGGGGCTTGAGGCAGTGGTGATACTCTTTCATATGAAAATCCTGCAGTTAAATAACTCAGTAGGAAGTAGATTTTTTTCCTGCTGTTTGAAGAATCTTAGGTACCCAGTTGAAATGAACCTCTGCACAACCAACACCACCCTCTTGCCAGACCCTCCCTCCAGAGTTCTGCTGACTATTTTCAGCTGCACTCAGTCTTGCATTATTCTTGACATTTGGCCATTGTCTTCCTCCCCCTCACAGTTGTCTTAGCTTCTCCATCTCTGCCTTGACTCCCCAGCCCGTGCCCCTGTCCGGCCATTATTTTGCACATTTCCAAAGGCTGGTGAGGAATTAACACTGTAGCCTACCGGTGTGGGGGCAGGCAGAGGAGAAAGCGTGAAGTCTTCAATTTTACTTCCTACTACAACATAATACATAGTGCCTAATTTTTCCTAAGTAGAAAATTCTCAGATTTATAATAGCAGGCTGTTGAACAAAATGGAAATACTAGTCCACATTTCTTTCCAGTTCTCCATGAAATGCTGGGAAAATTATCTTGAATATGGATCCAAGACAAAGAAATACCCCTCTGCTGTCTGAAATCAAGTGCCTTACTTTCTCTGAGAGTGGAACTCAAGTCACATCACTCCTCCTTTTCTAGTTGTCACTAAGGAAGCTCCTCACTCAACATGTTTGTTTTTGTGGATGGTCCTTGGGTTACTTTCCTCTCCTTAGGTACTGCAAGTGAGGCTGAAATACTTCAGTGAAGAACTGCACTTTGAAAGATGAGCTGGAAAGTTAGGTCCTAGAAGTCCAACTCAGTGTTACAGGGGTCTCCCTGCAAACTTAATCTGGAGTGTAATTCCACCTAGAGTTGTGTGGCCTCTATTTTTAGAACTGTCATACAACTCACTTCAGAAGACTACATTTTTGGGGGGAGTTTTAGCAGGAAGTTTCTCCTCAATCCTTTAAAGGTGCAGTTTTGATATTGCCTGAATTAGAAAATGTAATTCTCTTATCCAGCTAGCAGTAATCCAAAACATTCCCTAAAGGCAACCTCTTTGTTTTGGAAATACAAATACGTCATCTATTATGTATGTAGCTGACTTGCAAAGAGTGCTTCAAGATTTCACAATGCATAAATGTAAGTAACCCAGCACAGAAACCATCAGCTGAACCGGTTCTACAATTATGCGAATGCTGCCAGTTTACAGAATGGACCTTAAAAAACTCTCTCCTCTGGTAACTTCGGAAATGTTTTTTTCCAGATTAAGTACATGTTTTCTCGAGCACACAGGGAGTTTGGTGCACCGACTGGATTTACCGACAGGAATGCTTCACATTTAAAAGACAGTTATGTTGAATGCACTTCCTACCAAGACAAAACTTTTACTATTAAAGTGCTTGAAAAGGATGTGGGTGTACAAATGGTTCCCAAAGTAAGAGAAGCTAGTACTCAGACAGAATGGTAAGTGCGAGAAATATTTATCAGCTTATTTATTAAGCTATTAACTGTTTCTGATTTCACCTAAAGTTATGCAAATTAACACCTCTGGATTTGCTCAGTTATAAATTAAGAGAACAGAATTGAATGCTGTTTGCTCTTCTTTCACTTTTTTGAAGACATTCTAGAAAAACTGAATATACTTTGCTTTTAATTTTACACATTACATGGGTTTCTGTCTTTAAAATGTCTGTCTTTAAAATAAGCGTATACATACTTATATTCAAACTTATTCCAATTGGTTAGGACCTATCCAAAAAATGCAGCCACACAGTATTTTCCTAGACAGCTGTCAAACGGAGAGGAAGAACAGATTCTGTCATCTGAGGTGCTGAAACAGTTTCTCACATCAGTATGTTTAAGGTAACATTACTGCGGCTATACGCTTCAAAGGCATATTATGAATATGAAATACTATAGAATGTTAGCGTGTGGACCATCGGTCTGGTCAAATACTGAATATTTTTTACCTATGTACTTTCTCTCAATTATTATCTTACTATTATCAAATATTAACTTGATATTTGTTTCTATTAAAATGAACATGAAATCTATACCACATTCATTTGAATGGTGGCTTAAGTATAGCTTAGACCTGTTACAGTTGGTAGCAATAAATCTTTTCAAACAAACTGCAAAGCCAGTCTTTCAAACACTGCTCACTCAAGCAGAAGCTTATGCAGAAGAGCAAAGGTGCTGTCCTACAACCCTTAGTCATGGGACAAGTCCCATGCAGTCATGACTTTTGCACAAGTATTGGACAATTTTACTGTACTTGATATACACAGAACTGGAGTTAAATTCTTCCAAAATTCTTCCCATATTTTAAATGGGAAAGAATTTCTTACAATGGTGATGTATCACAGAGGATTTCATTATTTTTTCAATAACATGATCCTAATATTTTGTAAAACAAAAGCTCTGTCTTTACAGAAATATTTTGTGATTCTACACCCAAGTAGTCATATCTGGATTCTTGAAAATGTTAACTGTTCTTTCACAAAACAGAATGGAAATTGCGTTGCAGCAGAATGAAATTATGAATGCTTTTTTTGATGACTGGAAAGCCCTAGAAGACAAAAGCAGTGCTGGTGGCAAGTCAGACGTTTATCTTAAAGCATACCAAACATTTACAGATCTACACTATCTCAAGGACAAAAGCATTAGCTGCGTTTGTTGGCATCCAACCATCTATGGTAATGATTGAGTCTTTAATGACGTGTTATATGATAGTTATAAAACATGCATATTTCATAAAATCATCAGGATATAAATAGTAATAATACTAATTAAAAAAAAGAAAACGTATTCAGTATGTCTGTCTACACTGCACAGCATACTTACAGCCAGCATTGCTGCCTGTGTAGGAAATTAATTTGACTACAAAATATTTGATTTCATGATGGGTGGTCAAGACAGTATGCCTGCCATATGATTTTGGGTTCAATATTACACCATTTAGGAGTAGAAGGAAAAAAGTTCAGTTTTATCCTGATCCTTAGCTTCTACAATACATCGACAGAAGCTTAATAGAAGTAATCTCCTCAAAGCTGATCAGTGACAACAAAAATATAAATACATGGGTTCTTTTGTTTGTTTGTTTTTGCGTTGGATTCTCAGTGATAAATAAATTACCCAGCGTAAGTAATAGCACACTGAAATTTGATTCGTCACTGAGAAAGTTTGTTCTCTCTCTCAATCAGGGATTATAGCAGAGTCAGCAACAACGCAGCCCTCTGAAGAAGAAAGAACTAAGCTACAGCATGACTCAGTAATTATTTTTTGGAGCATTTTTGACCCTATCCACCCTCAGGTATATAATCAAGACTTTTACATGCTCCAAATGTTCATACAACAAGAGAAAATAAATGTGACTGTATTTCTTAACTATTGGTTTTTCCTTCTTCTTAGTTAATATTAGAGTGTCTTGACGAAATTTCCTGCTTTCAGTTCAGTCCAAGTGATCCGAATATTATTGCTGGCGGTTGCATCAGTGGACAGGTATTAATTTTCTGTTTAAGAATAAAATTAGATATTTCTGTATTTTTTACTGTATGAAAATAGGGTTGAAAAGATGTACTCAACATCTATAATAACTGTCACAAAAAATATCACAGAGTCTCAAGAATTCAGAACTCAAATAAGAGAATTAGTCATTTCTATGAGTAGGGAAGTTTTCTCTCCAGTTTTGCAGCTGACAGAGAATTTATAGTTCCCTGTATTTTTCTTGTGAAATGGATTATAGAAATTCTGCTATGTTCTGATTATTCAAAAATTGAGCCATTACTTCAAGATAGCTGTTTGCAGTACATCAATAAAATACTCTAAAAATCAGATAAGTATGTCAAACTCTTTTTTCTTTTTGTTGCTGTTGACTTAAGTATAGCCTTTCAACTTATGGCATCACATTGAAGAGGTAATGCTTTAAAAGTCTTCATAAGTTCTAGTACTGATAGTGAATTTCTTATTCCCTCCCACCTCCCCCCCCAAAAAAAAATGTTTGAAAAATGAATATTAATACAAAGAATGAAATAATTCATAATATACTCCTTTCTCACTGTAGGTTGTAATGTGGGATGTTTCTAAATATGAAGAAAAACTGCAAAATGCTTTAAGTGTTGCTGTTGGAATCAAAAAGACAGTTGTTAATATGGATAGTGCTTCTGTCCTAAATCTACTGGAGGATGATGATATGTCTGAGGTAAAGAAAGGGAAACGTAGAATATAGGTTAGAGCCAAAAATGGGGTGAAGGTACCCTGGCTCTCTGCACTGAGAGACTGGGTAGGATAAGAAACCTGATGAGTTCACGAAATAAATCCATTATCACAGCAACATTTCTACTTGATTAGTACAGCTTAATAGCTTAATTGTATTTTGTGCAGACTTTGGCTTCAATACGAATGGGCATCAACATTTATTCAACTCTTGCCATACGAAGTCTATCAAATAGTGTATAGTATTTGTTGTTAAATATAATACTAAAAAATGATTCTGGAAATGTGCGGATATAAAAATGGTAGCTTGGAAGATGAAAAGTAGACTTCAGTAGAAATAAACTACAGAAGGGAGAGACATAAAAGCAGAGAAGGAACTAATAACTTAACTGGATGCGTGTCCCTGGAGGCATGTTGGAATTCTTTCCAGAGTTCATATCCAAAGACCTGACTCAAGGCTTTCCATTTTCAGAAGGTTCTATATTAGACATCAGTGAAATTTTATAGGCTGTTCTGAAATATGTGAAGAAGCATTATCAGTATATAATCTTTTTTCTTGGACAAATTTACAATTTAATTTTGGAAATACACTAAGATATCTATTTTTTAAAAATTTCTAGCTATTATTTATTGAAGATTACGAGAGTGATAAAGGACAAATTTTAGTGAGATATTGCACATCCTCCTCCATGAACCATAGCCATGAAAAAAAGATAACAGATATACACTGGCTGCCAGATTATTTTGAGGTGACTTTAATTTTTTTCCCTCTTTTTACTGTGTTCCTAATCTACTACTTCAGAAATCATTGTGTAAACTCAAGATAAAATGTTAAAAGTTCAATTATTTGTAAATGTTAATTAACCTGTTACCTTTTCTGTTCTTTGTGCTTTACAACTGTGCTGTATTCTCACTCTGATATGATACTGTTATTATTGGGGAAAGAAATCTGTGGTTTTACTCCAAATTGAGTTCAGAATCTTAATAAGATTTCTGTATTTAAATTGTGTGGAATTTCAGGTGTTTACAAGGGAGAGATGATATCATTTCACTTGAAATACATTTGTAAAACTCCTTAGCTATTATTATAACTGCAAGTTCCTAAGTCCTAATTGTCAAACCTTTCCCAAGCCAAAGCAGTGACTTAATTTCTAAAAGACCATTTTATGTGTTGAATCATTTAATTAGAGCATGATTTTCATCCTCTCATTTTCCTCTCCCCTGTTATTGTTCTTATTTTTAGGTCAGCCAAATGGGTGAGACTTCTGCAAACAGATCTGGGATTTGTGCGCAGTTTGTAACCTGTTCCCCTGACAGGTATATGCAATACATGATTTACAAGACGCCTTCCAACTTCCTTTGGAAAGCTTTGTGACGCATACCCCATGGATTCCCATCAGCCTGGCCTGCAGAGCTGAAATTCTGTACACAGAAAACAGGCACATCAAGTTCTCAACCAGTTAAGCTTTTTCCAGTGGTGATATTTAGAGCTCATTAACTGAATGGCCTCACACGTACACTTATACATTCTGCATATACCTTAAGTAGTGCTGGTCACACAAATACAGAGGCCTGGAGAGCCACACCACCACAATTATATCTTTTATGTGTGAGTCACCTAGGAGTATGAGAATCTCAGACAAATGCTGTTAAAGATTTTTAGGCCACAGAAATATTTTGAAATATATTTAAGCTCAGAGACTTAGCTGGCAAATTTATTATGCATGAATTTCTTGGGGAATAAATAATCATGAAGGTCATGAAGAAATGTGTGAGAGATGGGCAAGGAGACACAATGCAAAAAGTGGAAATACATGCTTAGCTTTTATGATGGCAAAAGTTTTATGCCTAGTATTTGATAGTTACTTCAAAAGGAGGTCAGTACTGAGAGAGCAAAATCTGTTAGTAATACAAAGTTATTTTTCCCAATCAAAATCAGAGAAGACTTCAAAGAATTAAGTTAAAAGAATGATTTGTTGCAAATAGAATTGTCAGTAAGTTTGCACATAATCATGCAGGTCACAGACAAGAAAATTTCATCCAGACAGTACCAGTAACTTCTCATAAGCAAGCTGTGAATGCTGTTTGGCTGCTTTGGTAGAGTTATAACTGATAAAATGATGAATAAATGAATGTAAGTCATCATTTACAAAAGAAGCAATTACGTACCTATCATTTGCCTGTATTTGAGAGTTCTATTGCTACGTAAAGTTTGAAGATGAGGGGGTAAGAAAATATTTTTAAAAGGGAACAAAAATTGCGTCTGACTTAGAAAGTAAAACAGGGAATAATAACATGCAGTTATTTTGCAGCTTAATATTATTTTGGGATATTCGAGACACCAAACTTCCCATCCGTCTTTCATCTGAGAAAGTAAAAAAGGAAAACATTTTCAATATGCTCCCTGAAGTTTCAGATACTTCTAAGGATCCAGATCTCATCTGGAAACCTCTCATGAAGGTACTGCACACAAATATGGAACAGAAGGACCAAATCAAATCATAAATATGGCTGGAGCCCCACAAGAACTTGTTCTTCTGCTTCCCAGCCCTTTAATTTTCCCATAGAACTGCAATTTTCCTATAGATTTCCTCTTAATGATGAAACACCTTAAAGTTCCTCTGAAAGTTCTATGAAATGTATTTTGAGAAGCTAGCTCATAAGAAGCAGAATGACTGCTTTTTAAAAACTGCAGCATTGCAAAAGCAGATATAGTAATATTGTATGTTGTTGTCAGCCTTTTCATCCTGTCTATCTCACTGTCCCAAACTGTGAAACAGCCATAATCAACAGAATTATTGGCAATCCAACAGTCAGTCTAAATGAAGTAGTCATAGGATGCATTTGGTTGGGTTTTTTTGTGGGTTGTTTTTTTTTTTTTAATTTGTTTTTGCAGCAGGGAGTGGGAAAGGAGAAAGGGGCTGAAGATGAAGTTAAAAAAAAAAAAAAGACCTGTTGACCTGTTCTGCCCAGAATAGCTGCAGCTGGTGCAGATGTTGAAAAAGCATGACCACTGGAACTGTTTGTTGTTGTTGTTAGAAACACAGCAAAAGTCATATAGGGAGAAGTTAACATGAGGAACTACAAATTTACGCATCTCTGCACTTACAGAGCAAGCAGCAAATGTTTTTTGTGGAGTATTACAAACATTCTGTAGACTGAAAAGACCTCTTCCATTACAGCAGAAAGTAGTGTAGTCTTGTAGGTACAAAAGATCAAACAAAGATCTGAGAAAATAAGTTATCAGATACATTTTTTTCTGAACAGATAAGCCTGTGTGACAAGGAAAAAGAACACATTGTGAAATGCAGTCCCACCAAAATTAGTCTACAGGAACAGCATTATCATTATAAAATCACAGGTAATATTTTTATTACACCCCATTGGGAAAAATGTTTTTAATATGTTTATACTTCAGTATATATATACTGAAAGCTAAGCAACAAAATATCCATAGCTGAACACAGCTGGAGAAGAAAGTTTCTTAAATATACCAGTACTCAAAGTGCAATATAGAAATACTGAATACAACAATACAAAAAGAGCTGTTCTATATCCACAGTTTCTTTGTGGTAGGGACACGCTACCAATCCCTCTCCAAAGCTGGCATGCTGACACACTACCTGAGAGCAACCACCTGTTGGAGAGGTTGCACACAGCAGCCAGCACCTTTCCAATGGCTGGGCCGCTCCTGTTCTAACTGAGGGAACTGACCCATTCCAGGATTCATGTCAGCTACAGCCCCAGAAGCAGGGGAAGATTGCCCAGGGAAGCAGTTACCCCACAGGACTCAGCTTTTTTGGCAGTCTTTCTTCATCTCTGCTCTTGAAACTCCCCTTCACACAAAGCAGTTGTTTAATTTGGTAATCTTTGGTGTAATATAAAAACAAATCTATATTGTTTCCCAGATACGGCGCTATCTCTGAACAAATTGCAAGTGCTCATCAAAGACAGCCCATATACACAGATGGGTGTTTCTTCAAATAAAACTCTGAATTTGCGAGAGAACATCTCCAACAACTTTTTTGTTGGAACTGAAGTAAGTTAAAATGATAGGTTACTATGAAAATGTTAATCAAAGATCTCTGAAAAGCTGAACAATTAAATCA
The DNA here is from genome assembly GCF_002078875.1 of Numida meleagris. Taxonomy (NCBI): domain Eukaryota; kingdom Metazoa; phylum Chordata; class Aves; order Galliformes; family Numididae; genus Numida; species Numida meleagris. Next base: position 19,387 of record NW_018364535.1, on the reverse strand, counting down.
TATACTTTCCAAAAATGTGTGCGCTTACATGTTTTCTTTGGGTGTTAACTAAAGAGATCATTCTGGACATGCTGTAATTTAATCCAATTTTAATGCATTTAGCAATGTGCTTCAAATAATAATAAAAGACTGTATTTAGTAAACTACAACCCTTACTTCAAGAGTAGTTAGAAGACACTTCCAAAATATCTTGAACTTATCTACCTGCCATCAGAAACCAGACAGTACTGCCTTATTGCAAGAAGAGCCATATTTTTCAGTGTTTCCACAAATGTCAGGTGAAGATTACACTACAATTTCATCCACAACTATTTATACTAAGATAATCCCAGCTACTCATAGCCCTATATGTATCCTACACACTAAAAATTCAAAAATCTTTCCCAGTTTTGAGTATGTACAAAAATGAATATTTGTCTTCTAGCTGCTTTTCTTGTTTCTGTCACCCTTTCGCCAGATACTTGGGTACCCAGTTCCACAGGAAAGGCTGCCTATGTACATCAGGATAAGTAAAGCCGTTTTGGCAATAAAAAACTGTGATGGTGATCCAAAATCATTGTGCTTTTTCAGTCATGGGTTGCAAAATTTTGTTTTAATTTACCCAGGACAAATTTAATAAAGGTTATAATTAAGTCACAGCTTTAAAATAAGCCACGTTGCTGTACACCATCAGACTCTAATGTTAACATTTACATGATTTTTCTGGCATCACAGGATGGAGAAATTATTTATTCTGACTGGGAAATGAAGAACAATACTAACATGGAAAAAATAGCTAGTAAGTTCAAGTTTCTCAATGCCTGTTTAAACCATAATATACCGCTAATTTTAAAACATTTGCAACTATACCCTGTATTTTTAAGGTTCTTGCTGATCTGTTCTAGTAAGTCTATCTCACTGATGACACGTGGATTCAGCAGTACATGCTCAATGTAGCATGCAGTTCAGCCCTCATGGCAGAGCAGCAAGGTCTCCAGTACCATAGATGCATCACTGTGTACATATTGGCACAAAGCATGGAAGTCATGCTTCATGGTAACTAGATTTGCAGCAATTCCAACACCTTGCAAGCAAAAGAGTCTGGTATCTTTGAATACTACCCCTCTATTTCCCTCTGTGTATCTCCCATTGTGAAGATACCCACTGAAAGAAGTAGTTACAAGCAACTGTCTTTTTTCTTTTTGCTAGGTGAGAAATACACCATCCACAAAGAAGCTGTGAACACTGTCCAGAGATCTCCATTTTTTAAAGATATCATTCTCAGTGTTGGAGGCTGGAATTTTGCCATTTGGAAAGAAGGTGTTACAGTAAGTTACTTTAAAACATCTGTAAAATAATTAGTAAGGATAAATGAGATAGCTACAATAGTAGCTTCACAGTATTTTTCAGAACTGTTTGTAAATCACAAAGCTTGACAGCTTAGAAATAAATTAAGTATAAAAAAACTTTCTTCACATCAGAAAAGCTGTTTTAGAAATGGCTTTGTAAACTTGCAGCTTGCAGAAAGAATGGCACAACCTTCTTTAGTACCATCTTTATAAAAGCCACTGTTTCTCATCAAATTGTTTCTGCCGATAGGGAAACTGAGGAACAAAGGCAATGTGTGCTAAGCAGGTCTGAAGAACTCTTACTTAGGATGCAATCTTTTCAATAGCTGAAGACTTAAATACATAGGGGTTTTTTGTTTGTTTGTTTTTGTTTCAGTTCCTGTTTTGTAGGGATCCAGGTTAGCTGCACATCTCAAAATCTCAAGGCCAGAGATTTTAACAGCAGATAGATTACCTTTATAGACTGGAAGTGAGATATCAGGGTTGTTTTTAAGCCCCCTGATGCTCCTAAATGCAGAAGGTGATACTGAGCCTACAACCAATACTACTTTATAATGGGATTGTTTAAATAGTGAATGTTCACAAATAGAAAATTGGAAGCAGTGAATGAATATTACTGCTTGATTGTTTTGTCTTTTCTTGGTTTTCAAATATATATCTGTATTAAGAATGGACCAATCCTCCAGTCAAACCACACAGCAGAAAGATACACAGCAGGACATTGGTCCTTAACAAGACCAGGAGTTTTCTACATTGGCACAGATGAAGGAAAAGTAGAAATTTGGGACTTACTGAAGGAAACTCATAAACCATCTCATATACAGAACATCTCTAAATCAGCAATTACTTGCATCAGCCCCTGGATCGCCTCACGTAAGTTGATGGTGATCACGCTTCACTATGCTTTACTTTGTTTGTAAAATGGCCCATTTCTGCAATTCTCACTGATCTTGCTGCATGCTATCTTATGTAAAAGATAGGTATGTTCTACTGCTTTAGCACTGCACTATATAGAAAGGCTCATGCATCACATTCTAACTATATTAAATTTACTAGTAAGGAATAAAGCAACTGAAAACTTTTTTTAAAATTAAAAAAGAATTTGAAAAAGTATAAAACTTAAAGAGAATTTCAATTGTTAAGAAAGTACGAGAGCAACAAAGCTTTTTGCTGCAGTCAACAATAAACTAAAAAGACCCCAACAAAACCCTTTGTAGCTCTCTGTGCTATCCATATGAAGAGAGACAGTCAGATCTCATATCAGAACAAAGACATTTCACGCTTAAGCACAATGTATTACTGTTGGAATTTAGATTTTTTAATACATTTTTGTTAAATACCTTTCAGCAAAGCAGCAATTTTTAGCTGTTTCCGATGATTCTGGAGTACTGCACATTTTAGAAATCTGTCGGACATTAAGTCACCCTTCCAGTGATGAGGTTGGTAACAGTTTTCATTTATCTCTCTGACACATTATCCTGAAAACTCCAAAATAGAAGCAGGAAAAAACTTCCCATCCAATGGGTGCTGATGAATTTGAGACTGATACGCCACATTGTCCAAAGATCACTCACAGGAAACCTGACTCTGCCCAGATCCCCTAAGAGGCACCTAAAGAAAACCTAAGTGACAGCTGGCAGAATCCCAGGGTTCTAAACTACCTACTTGAAAACGCAATAAAGAGTTCAACATTTTTTGCCCTGTGCATAAAATAATACCTGGTTTCATACAGGAAAATAATATTTTTCAATGCACAGTAATGTAAGCACTCTGAGTTTCTCCCTCTTTTTATCTTCTTGACAATATTAGCTTTTTTTTTTTTTCCTGTAAATTTGGCACTTTTATTCACAAATCTGAATATCTGGTTCCAGGTTAATTAAAGTACATTTTGCCAACTATTACTAACATTACCACTCATTCATCCTCTTTTGAAACTGAAACTATCTGAACCAAAGGGCCGTGAAAACAATGGAAAGAGTTTTCATTTCTCCTTATTTCCACATCATTTTCAGTTGTTTTTCTCTTCCCACCTCCCAGCCAAAGAACACGCTAAGATCTTCATCTCATCAAGTCTAGTCTTCTGCCTAGTTTGTTATTTTTACACCCCAAAACATTCTCCTTTTATCCTTATTCTAAATCTTCCATGTTTGCATCGTTACATACAATGCACAGAGGTATAAGTGAAACACCAGGTGTGCAGTCACAGTTTAGTAAAACCCTCTCAAAAGTAAGGTAGGAGCAAACAAAGTGCAATAGCATGAGGAAAAACATTGCTTCTGCCCAAATTGTGTGTGTTTTGGTCCTACACAATCTAGGGCACAGAGTTACTAAGCCAGGAACAATCACTAACATTTAGATTACAGCCATTCTAGCTGAAGTATTCACCTTAGAATACTGGGTTGTTGAAATGGCTAACAGAGCCTGACACAGAGAGATACATGCATATTATAATACTGAAGAATGATATTTTTTGTCTTCTTCATGCCATGGGTCAGGACGGGCTTATTGTTCTTCAACTGACTCTAACTCTCTGACTCTTCAGGTGCCTGAAGGATGACCAGTTCAGAGTCAGTGTAACAAAAATGAAACAAACTAATTTTGGGTACAAATATACATAAGGTTAAATCAATCTAAATGTGCGTGTCATCTTACTGAAAATTATTTGGATGAATATGAAGGGATTTGTAATCCTAAAAAAGAAAAACAGTTAATATCATTCAGATCCTCAGCAATAATTCTAGGTCCCTAGATTTGTAACAAGATTTGTTACTGTGCTAACAGCAGGTCAACATACTCGATTACTTTGAGAGAAGAGTCCAATACCTGAAAAATTATGAAGACGACCAAGAGTTTGAAACAGAAGAGAATGGAAATTGAGCTGGAGGTACAGAGGGAACGGACAGTAAGTTATATCTGGAGTTAAGCAAACTTCCTTTATTGCCTTAGATCTTTAAAATGCACCCATTCTTGCTAGGCTGAATTTCCCATAGAATTTTCAAGAGCAGCCCGTAAGTCTGACAGCACGATTTCCCTCTCCTCAAGTGTAAAGAGACAAAAGTATGAAACACCTGGAAAATATATATTCAAAGCACGACTGGCACAATGTCACAGCAAAAGCATTAAATAAGCTCACTACAGAACATCTTTATTTCTTGTCTCATTTGCAACAAGATTCATATGTGGATATGGATACTTAACAAAGTGATAATGAATCGCTCTGAATGTTTACGTAGTTTCCATCGAGGCAAAGACTGGCCCTGTGCTAAAAGTGATTCACTGCAGTGTAAAAAGAAAGACAGAAATTTGATTGTTCTTTTCACTGCATTTGGCATTTTCAGCTCCCTGCATATAAAATGGCTATGGTATTTCCTATACACCTTGACCATGCATGGCTTGGGTAATAACAAGAGATCGCAATTGCTGCTACATGTCAAATGTTCACAATGAAAAGACAGTCCCCGGTAGCACATTCTAACAGAGAAAAAAGTAGCTAAAGCTTAATTACTATATACATAAATATATACAGTACAACACCGAGCTCAGCTAGTAGTTTTTCAAAGGTATTGTGAAATAACTAGATAATAGTAACATACAACAGCTGCTCCAGAAGTAATGCCTCCTATTGTATTGTGTAGGCCCACAACATCAGAGGTGGATGTTGGTGGTATGACAGTAAAGCCTGAACCTTTCTGACAATATTTCATTACACTTTTTTGTCACATGATAGATGGGAGCAGAAGGGCAGTCTTACAAATTAGCATCTGATATGGAAGTGTGTATGAAACAAGGTTCTGTCATTGAATTCCTTCATGGTTTGAAACACTTTCCCCTTTTCCTTTCAGAGGAAAGACCCTGCTAAAGAAAAAGAATCTGCCCTCTGCTTTCTTACAGCCTCCCTTTAGATACTGAAAGGCCAATATCAGGTCTCCTCACAGCCTTTTCTTCTCCAGGCTGAACAGCCCCAGCTCTCAGTCTGTCATTGTAGAGGCATTCCATCCCTGGGATCATTTGTGTGGCCCTCCTCTGGATATGCTCCAACAGGCCCATGTCCCTCCTGTACTGAGGACTCCACATCTAGACGCAATACTCCAGGGGAGGCCTCCTCAACACAGAGCAGAGGAGCAGGATCACCTCCCTCACACTGCCGACCACACTTGTTTTGATGCAGCCCAGGATACAGTTGTCTTTCTGGGCTGTGAGGGCACATTGCTGGCTCGTGTCCAGCTTCCCAAACACCAGTACCACCAAGTCTTTTTTGGGAGGGCTGCACTCAATCCTTTCATCCACCAGCTTGTTTTGACAGCAGAAATTGCTGAACCGGGGGACTCAGGTGCAAGATCTTGCCATTGGATTTGTTGAGATTCTACATGGCCCGTTGCTTGAGCTAGTCTAGATCTCTTTGGATCGCATCCTGTCCCTCAAACACGTTGACCACATCAGACAGCATGGTGTTGTCCACAAACTTGCAGGGGGTACACTTGATCCCACTGTTGATGGGATTGATGAAGATATTGAAGAGCATTGGTCCCAGTACTGACCCTTGATGGACACCACTCACTGATTTGCTTCCAGACATTGACTCATTTTCCTCATTCATCAAACAGTCCAGCCATCAAATCCATATCTTTGCAATTTGGAGGGAAGGATATTGTGGGGGACCATGTTAAAAGCCTTACTGAAGTCCGCATAGTTGACATCAGTGACTCTTCTCCTGTCCATTTATGCCACCTTAGAAAGAAAGGCCAGTGGGTCGTTCAGACACGATCTGCCCTAGGTGAAGCCATGCTAGTTGTCTCATATCACTCCCTCTCTTCCACGTGTCATAGCGTAGCTTCCAGGAGGATCTGTTCCGCAGTATGCTCCAGCACAAATGCAAGGCTGACAGGTCGGTAGTTCCCGAGTCATCCTTTCTGCCCTTCCTAAAAAGGGATGTGACATCACCTTTTCCCAGTCACCATGGACTCAGTCACTTGACTGCCACAACTTTTCAAATATCAAGAGTGGCTTGGCAACTGTATCAGCCAGTTCCCTCAGAACTCTGGAATGCATCTCTCCAGGACCTATCAGGTTCCTCAGGTGGTTGGAAACCTGATCTTCGCTTACATACAGTCCTCACCTTCCAACCAATCCACTCAAGGGCTGGGTGAAGAGCAGCTGACAACGAAGACTGAGGCAAAAATGTTGTCAAGTACCTCAGCCTTCTCCTCTTCTGTTATTATCAGCCTGCCTGTACTGCTCACTAGGCTGTGGTATGCCTTCTTGAACGTTCTTTTCCTGGCTAATGTACCTGTAGAAGCCTTTATTACTTTTCATTGCACTCTAAAGTAACATCGCACGCAAGTTTGTCAGGACCTATTGAAGCAATATGAGGCTCTATCAGCAACAGAAGCAATGGTGCCTGAGCAATAAACAGTTTTTGGCATTCTAGAAATAGGGAAGCACTGAAGGATGTTACCATTCTTGCAGGTCTTTCAATGTGCAAATATTTAAACAAACATTGATAGAAAAAAAGTGGAATCGATTTACATCGTCATGCTTTCGGATGGGAAGATGGACTTGATGATTTCTGAAGATCCAGATATAGTTCTCTAATTCCCATGGAGTTGTGCCTTGCAGCTCAATACTTCTTTGCTAAGTTGCAAAGTGAATGAAAGTCTTCAATCTTTTCCTGCTGTTGGAATCCACACAATATCTTTCTTTCACATATTCCAGTGCCTGCAGAGACCGAGATCATAGCTTTGCCTAAGCAAGACTATTACAGAAAGATGAAAGGAATAGTCAAACACGCAAATATTTCATCATCGATAAAGCGCTCTTAATTAAAAATTTGCTTGAAACAAGACCCAAGTGTCATAAAACACAGAACTATATATAAACACTGAAAAGAACATCACCTTAGCATTACAAGGATGGAAGTAGAGTTTGATTGGTAGTGACTTGCAACTGCTCAGCATTAGTGGTTACACAGCAGTGCTCCATGCTTGCAGGAACACTGCAAAAAAAAAAAAAAAAAAAAAAAACTATGGCTCCAACTGAATTTCAGAGGCATTGAGAATTACATTTTACCCTCCTCCTCAGAAAGCAGGACGGCCTGCATTTGAAAAGGCCATCCCCTTTTTGAGCACTGTAAGAAGCACTTCGTACAACAAGGCTGTAACAAGGCAGAAAATTCACCAGCAATTCAACATAGTCAAGGACAAAACTAAAGGAAATCTTTGAAGCTGCATGCCAGAAAAAAAAAAGCCAACCAAAATAATTGAATAAAACCCCACCATCAACCCATTTCCAAAAGATCCCTTTAAACACCTAGTTAAAAACTGAAAGACCTAATTCTTTATTTTTTTCCCCTCTCCATCTCTTACACTTTTCTGCAAACTTAAACATATGAAAGATGGTGAAAACACATTCACTATTAAGTTCAATGATCCAATCGCTTTTTTTCCTGAAATGGAGTTTCACATATTCACGCCATGGAGTACTTCTTTTTAAATATTGGCTTTTAAATTGTCAGATATGTGTACACTATCAGAAGTGATATTGTATGTCCAATAGAAATCAGTAGCAGTACAGTAAAGGTAGGAACTAAACACATGCCCAATGTAACCTTTTGGTACCATGGGAAACCAGGTATCAACATTGGAGACAACTGAATGTTTATCCACTTACTGCTACATTACAATACAAGTTGGTTTTTCCCCCCCCTTGTTCAGATACAATGTTTTTCAGTCACATTTATTTAAGTGATCCATGCTTTACAGACACTGAACGTGTACATGTTTTTTTCCACCTTTCCACTCTCAAAATGCCGAGGCGAACAGTAATTGTTTCAGACCCATTTAATTTAAAGCAGCAGATTCTACACAGCTTCTACCCTACCTCATCATTGCACATAAGTTCCATATATTTTCACTTTTTTGAGAAGAATAATTTGATCATTCTTTCGTGTTATATCTCATTAATATAACTTGCTAATGTTTTCTGGTCCTTGAATGGTACACAAAGCAGGCAGAGATGGGCAAGAAGTAGAAATGTCTATGGACAATAATTCATAGAGCTGTCAGGCTCCTCTCAAGAATATACATACAGTAACCATACTGACTTTTAATTAGCATACTCATTCAGAATTCATATTCAGATCAAGAAATTGGATATTATCTCTGTTCTGTGGAATTTTACTTGGGCTACAGTACAGATTTACTACACTTGAACCAAAAAGTTCCTTTGAAAGAAAGAAACAAACAAAAAAATAGACAGATTTGTTGGGTGTTGGACCAGCTCAGCTCTGTTAACGAACAATTAATGAACTTCATTTGTAAACACACCTTCCTCTCATTCACAGAACTTCATAAACTGCAGTTCCTCATCTGAAACACAGTTGAGAATCAAATCGAGCACGACTTCTAAAACTAGAATCACATCACGAATGGTGGAATTACCAGCAAAGTTTCTATAGGAGGCACCATATTTCCTACAATTTTTCAAGATCTTCTGGAAGAAGATGAAGATTTCTATTGCTCCTAACCTTCCTATTGCCTACTCTACGATGTTTATGTTATTCATGCCTTGTAAAAAGAAACACAGTATGAAACACATACTTTGTTATCCTTTATTGATGAGCAGATGGTGAGAAGCTAAGTGTTCTAATGTCAAATTTTGAAAAGCTCTACTTACCTTCTTGGATCATGTCAATTGGTTTGAGATAAGCTTGGAGGGAATGTGTGTGGGGGGGGAGGGATCAGAAAGAGGGAAAAAGAAATCCCAGTTACTTCCAATAAACAGATCCTCTTTTCAAACCACTGAACTGTTGTGTACTACATCACTAGATAAACATGGTCTGTACTCAGCCCTGCCTTGAAAAAAAAAAAACACACGTTTAATCCATTTTGGATGGGTAGTCACATTTTAACCCTCTTTGTCCTTTTCTTTTTCCATCCTCAGATGTATTCACTAGAGATTTCTCCAAAGTCTAGACAGAAAGTATGTAATATTTCTTTCCTGTACCTACCATAAAAGTTGATGTGCTTTTTACTCTATTAGGTGTTATTATCCGTTATGCGTGTGACGTGAAAGTCTTTCAGGATATATTTTCCCTCTCCCAGAGTTATCTGTCACCTCTCTTAACCTTAGCAAAGTTATATCCCTCCCTCTGAATGCAAGTCAGAATAGGACTCTGGAGGCTCTGTAATTAGAAAACTACAGTATTTTAAAAACCCAGAGGCACCATAATTAAATACTGTTCTGTATATCTTTGAAAATTTTATTAATTTTTTGGTGAAAGTGAAATATATGTACACGTATTTTTCCCCACTTCAAAGCTACGTAAGCATATTTTTAAAAATAATTCTTGTTATCTGTCACAGGAATGACTTTTTTTTTCCCCTAGGGCAAGCACTTTGTGAAGAGCTATGATAAAAGTAACATACCTTTCTATATATGCTGCAGACAGGGGATACAGTACATTAAAAAAAAAAAGATTCCTTTTTTTGCTTGGAAGAATAGTAACACTTTTCATGGCTTTCTTATTCTGAAATAGTATTTTCATGATACAATGCAGCAAAGTTACTAACTGTTTTGTTATATCTGGATTTCGTTGGATTTTGCTACATTCTTCATCACACTGTCACTTTCACACATTTGTTAGCCCTGTAGAAGTCACGCTGAAGTCTGAAGTATACTAAAATGAGAACTGGGGAAAAAATAAATGGCAGAAAGGAGACTTATGCTGTATATGGAGTTATTCTAATGACTTCCATTAACAAGGCATCTTTCTGTTAAATGGAAAAACTAAAATTGAAATGTTAGAAAACTGCTCTATTTTCACAAAGAATGTCCCACACTAGTTCATAAGTATTTTGAACAGTGCTTATTTAAATTCTTAAATATACATGATGGACACTGGTTTGCTGAATGAGGTGAATATTTGAAACACCAAGGATATCTGTATCTATACTGTGCATGTAATGCTTTGAAGCTGTGAAGAACTGTACTACTTTGCCACATCTACAAACCAGATCTCAGAGAAGACAGAATAAGCTAATTCATGCATTATCACTCCAGCTTGTCTCTAGAACAAGACTCACTAAGCTGGAATCTATTACTTACAGTGTTTGTTTAGGCTATGGGTCAGTGCTTTCTGATTACGTTACAAGCAATTTAGAAGGATGTATGGTACACTTTGAAGAGAAATAAGAATGTCAAACCAGTTGCTTCTAAGGCTTTTTGATCATCATCAAACATTAAGATTACAAATATCAGACCTCTAAATTTAACTCCTTTTTTTCCCCCTAATGCCAGGTAGTCAAATAAACACAAGCTTTGCTTCATCTTTTCTCAAGAGAACAAAAAACCATAACATCAGAAGTTTAAAATCACATTTCTTCTAGGTTTATGATGGCATTTTAATAATCACTTTGCTGTATCTTAATATGTCACTACAAGTCACCAGTAGTGCACCGCCTTTGCTATTTTCACATAAACAGCTTCTTTTTCCCCATGCCATCTGCTTGCCAGCCTTGTACATTCACAGCACAAGCATATACTAATGCATTCAACAGATTGTTAGAAATCTGCTCTCCTTATTTGCCTTCAATTTATCCCTATCTCTTCTGACACATCCAGAAGTTAACATTGACAGCTTTGGTGAAGATACCTGGTAAGTAGTGAATCATGTAAAACTAATATTAAGCAGCAATCAGTTCTAACTAATTCTAACACAGTTAGAATGCCCTTCTTTCTCTAGACATAAAACTTCATCTTTGCACCAAACACAGGAAAACAGTCAAGTTCCATTATTATCCATTCATTCTTCTTAAGAACAGTAGCAACTCCAGAATTTTTTTCCTTCCTTTCTTCCCTGGAGTGGGAGGTTGGAGGAGCATTTACTTTCCCATTGAAATGAGCACACCAAACTGTCTCTAAGCTTCTGGTAGTTTACAGCTGCTGGAAATAAGAGAGTACATTTTTCCAACACTGCTTTTCCGGAACCCCCTGGTTTGTTACTTCTGAATTGTGTTGACCTTCTATTTTCATTTGAGTACCTTTAACCATGACACAAATTAGGTCAGCTTGTTTCCTGTAAATAACCACTTAGTTTGAGCTCAAGGTGGCCAAGATTTACCCTCACCCTTATCTTTGATGAACAACTTCTCTGTGGGACCAGTGGTAAGGAGAGTCCCTTCCCCTTGCAGGCTCTTTGGTTATCAGTTATAAGTCACAGGAAACCTTCAGCAAAGGTTATCACCATCTTCACAGATGCAGAAACACCATATCCAAATAATTGCATATAAATAATAGCATAAGACACCATATTCACTCTCATAAATACAGGCTGAACAGATAGCGCTGGAAGATATTCTGGAAGAATGTACAAGTCCAGAGAATAATTTTGTCCCTCTCATGGGACAGACAGCTGGTTGTGCAAAAGGAGCTAGCAAGGGTCATTGACACAATTCCTCAGAGAAACCACAAGTTTCTAAAGACTTGTTTAAGACACCATGAGGCTTCAGAAAGACTCCAAACAAGAGTTAAGATAAGAAGAGGAACAAACTGAGTGAGTGCAGTTTTACTGACTTGGCTCCATTGGTTAAAATTCCCATACTACAAGTACACACCTCTTCACATGCAGAGGTATTTTGTCAGAAGATTCTCAGCTGACCTTGATCTCTACTGACCTCTGCTCAACTGTGTCAAGGAGAGTTCAGGAAAACTTAGTAGATGACAGGAGAAAGTTTTGTTAATAACTGAGATTAACTTTCATAAATGCATACTATGCCCTCTGTGCAAATAACGTACGATAACAAGTAAGAACTGTTTCCAAGGCAGGGTGTGTAAGAGAACAATTACGTTTAGGTATTCAGATGAGGTCTAGTATTAATTTCAGCTGGGAGCACAAATGGGACAACTCTGATTTTCAAAAAGGCTGCAGGGCAAAACAATGGGATGTTCAGAAAGTACATGCAGAAAGAAGCCCATGTGTTTGCTTTGTAAGCCCTAAGTAACCATGTTGTTAAAACACTTTGTCTGTAGAAGAGACGAGGGATGTCAGCCTGCTGACAGCAATCGTTGCTAGATGATAGCCAGGTGGTTCCCCTTTGTTGCAGGCATTGTTTCAATACCTGTTTTGTAACCTGCTTTCATTGCAGAGAGAAAAACATAAGTTTAAAGGCATTAGAAAGAGGCAGGCAACATCCTCAGGTGCTTCTACAGTACACACAGCAGTTCAGTCAACATTTTTTTTTTCCTCATAGCAGACTAAATAAAAACAGAAATTCAGCCAAATAGACAGAGGTGCAAGTTCTGCCTCTGAGAATCAGGACTAAACTTGTACTGGACAGGAAAAACAGAATCTTCGAGTGCTTACTACTTCAGTTTCTCTCTGAAGGATATTGGTTTTAACAGGAAATTTACCCATAAGGTATTCTTAATGAGTTACTCAGAAGATTTTTGTCCAAGAGAAGTTTAATCCAACAGCAATTTGTCTCAGTAATTTATATCTGTTTTGTATAGACTGAAGTTGATTTCGCTTAGATATTTATTCAGCCTTTATATTTCCTTTTGGCTAGAAATAAAGTGAGCTAAGCTTACCTAAAATTCAACGACACTTAAAATCTGTACATGAACTCGTAACGCGAAGGCAGATGCGACAATGACAGCAGAGTAGCAAAGTCCTAGGCTGCAGTAAGGGAGGACTTGCTCAAATGCAACTGCTGTGGACACAGAAACAAAGGAAAGGAGCTGCTTACCTGGAGAAGACCTCAGGTACCCAGGGATCTCCAGCAAGATACCCTTGCCTCCACTGCCAACCCTTAAATGAGGGCTGGGAAGGGGTGGGTCCTGGCTCCACTCTTTGCAGTCACTCAGGGGCATTGCAGGCACCTGAGCTCCCCTGGGTTGGCCCTGCCTTCCCACCAGGTGCTCCATCACTGGTTCAAGCTGTGACTTAGCATTTCTGCTACACTATTTAGTTCCTCTTTTTCTAAAAAATATGGCATTAGAAGTATTTAATGCTTGATTTCCTGTTGCATCCAGCTTCACCCTCCTTAAAATATAAGCCTTTATGTCCCTAAACCACAGTATTGTAAATGGAAACTAAGTGCAGTTTTAGTAGCCAGGATGCAGACCCAAAATTACTTTTGTTTATTGCTTTATCTAATAACACAACCTTGTAATGCTATGTTTGCACTCGTGTGGATTTTGCACGCTTCTTTTCCACTTTGTTGATGTGTTTAATCAACCTCAAAAAATCTCTTAGCACTTCTCATCTTCCTCCTACCATAAACACTGTAAAACTCAAAGCTGACAGTTGAGCTTTTTACACTCTGCAGCCCAGTTATCTGAAATCAATCTCACCTAAAAAGGGGGCAGATGGTTTTCCTCACTAGTTCTTCCTACAATACCTTCCTAGAATACATTCCTCATGCTTAATCTGTTGTTTCTTTGCACTTGCAGATGGTTTTCCGAAGGGTATGTTTTGTTTTTCCCCATGCCCACAGCCTAGAGCAACATCACTACATGCTTTGTAACTTCAATGGCTGGATTTGTTCCCTGCACGCTTTAGGTTTTGCAACGTATATATGACAACTGAAGTATGACGAATAATGTAGGCGGGACTAATGGTGCAATTGGAATTAAAGCCCCCACTACATCTCTAATTTAACTACTTAAAACTCAATTTTGTATTGAAAAACAGAGAGAGCTATGGGTACTCTCTTGAAATCTTGATGTAAGTTTCAGGAAGGGCAAGGCAGCTGTGATTGCTTGTGAAATCTATCAGTTCTCATGCTTTGACATTCTCCAAGAGACTGGCAGTATCTTCTCTACAAAAAAGCTGCCAGAATTCCAGTGGATTGGTGTTAGGATGACAGCGTATGAAAGATAAAAGGACAATTATTCTTTCTCACCTTCAACTTTTCATATGCATCAGTGTCATTTCAGGAGAACACTCCAAATCCCTACTGCTGAAGTAGGGAAAAGACACTGAATGAGAAAGTTGACTTAAAAAGCGAGCAAAATTCCTGCTACTGAGAAGAAGCGAAAAATTCCTCGGAAAAATCCTAACAGCTTTTGAAGTGCTGTCTCTGTCTACTCAGACTACCCCTAGTATGGGCTGCATTACAGCATTAAGATTTGCCCTCTGCATCTACTCATTTCTCAGCTTATCTTCTGAACCTGTTCCAAGCCAAGCAGAGTCTAGAAACGAATACTTTACAACCTCTGCCTGTACTCCTTGTTGTTGGTCTTGAAATGTCAACAATTGAGTTTGTTGATTTTTGCTCTGCTTAACTGCCGATTGCTTGCTTTCTTGAGCTCAATAAATCTTTCTTGCCTTGTTCTTAACTTCTTGTAGTTTCATCTAGTACAGCATTCACTCATCTAATTCATTTTATTGCATTTTATTCATGTTTTACATACAGTTTGGAGTCTGTGAGCTACAGTAGATGGGGTTGGTCTTCTACCTGGGTCAAGAGAATGTAGTTTGCTGAATTTCACTGTATATCAACTATTGCACAGTGGTTCTACTGATTTGCATGAGCAATGTGTAGAAGAACCCAACCTAAACTTAGTTTGTAAATTTGAATAAAACATTACTTTTCAAACACAGGTCATTGCTTCTCATATTATCTAAGCTGTATGGAAGCAAAGTCCATAGGAAAAGATAGAAACCTATTTAAACAGAACTTACCTTCAACATTCTGGTGATTTTTCTCTCAGGAAAACATTTTTTTCTACTTTAGAAACGAAGCTCATCAGACTCAAACAAAATATGAGTAACAGCATAAAAAAAACCCTGACAACCATATATAATCCAGGTTGAAACATCCATAATCCTGTAAACGGGGTGCGTCTTAACTAGAAAGACAATCTGGATTCCCTCTGTTTCCTCTCAGTCTACCAAGTGAGTTCTATAACAGGTGGCCCCTGCCAACCTCAGTCATTTTGTGCTTGCAGGTTAGGCAAACAGATACTGTCAGCGGCTGATACTAACTGAAGTTAGCTATCTATCTTTTATTGTCTTTGAATACCTTTTCTCTCAAATAAATTTTTGTGTCAAAGACAAACTGAAGACTCAGTTTGCAGCACCCAAACATGAGTACATTGATGATCCAGTCACAGGACTTTTTATCTCATATCTCAAAGCTGATTTTCAGTTTAAAAGGTGGATAACAAATCAGTATCTCCCATCTTTTAGAAGGGAGACTGGACCGAAATCTTGCCTGCTGATTTCCTTTTGCTTTGCTATCTGAATATCCCTGTTTGTATTGTTCTAGCAATAACAGGGATCTTAAAAAATTGTCAAAATCATGAGGAAACTTGTAGTATCTAAATGATTGACTTGTTAAAAGATGCAAACAAAGTTATTTCTTCTACAAAAACACTAAGGAGGAAGTGACTTGAACACCCTCTTTTCTGCTCACCTCTCGTCCCGGCAGCATCTCACTCCCCAGCCATCTCACCATCAGTATTAGAGTAAGGGTGATTTTGGACACTGACTGATTTTGGACGCTCTCTCTCATTTTATTGGATTTATTAGCTTAAATTGTAATTATACTGTATTACATTGTGCTATCTTGCATTCCGATATCTTATTTAGTAAATTAGTTTGTTTTCTCTTCAGATTGTTGCCGCTGCTTTGTTTTTAGGCCCATCTCCCTACACTTTTCCTTTTCCCGGGGCATGGGTCCGCAGGTCCCCTGCCCCATCAGTCACAGAACTGGGCCGAATCTGCCCCTAAACCGTTGACAAGCATATATATGACAATTTCAAATAAGCACTTGCTAGATACAGTTTAATGAACATTCTTTAAACATTTTTAAGTATTTCAAGATAAATGCTAAATAGAATTTTATGAGTTTAGAGGAAGCAAAAATATTCTGTCAGCCCCAGCTCCATAACGTCCAAAAAGGTTTCTATGCAGTTCTATCAGTATATGCTTTCCTCAGTTTAACAGTTCCCTACGGTCATATTGGAAACCTGATTTGTCTGCACTGAGACTCTGAAGAAGAACTAGAAAGATGTTAATTTCTAAGTGATAAAATGCAGTGTACTCAAGAGAAAATGTGAACGAGTTAGGGTTTTAAAACTGGCAGATCAACAAATTTCACTCTTGTATTTTTCCCCTACTGTGAGCCTATAAATATCAGTCATTAATATCAAGTATGGTTTATTCATTGAGTTTATCTATCTTTAATGATACCGATTCAGCTAATGCTGATGAGAGTTTGAAATTTGAACTTTCTTGATGAGATCACGGTGCTAAGGTTTTCAAGTCTCACCCGCAAGCTACTAACTAGAGAGGGTACTGGTACGGGATCTTATCTTATGGATTTAGGTTTTTTGTCTTTCCTTTTCTTCTGCACACATCTCTGTTCTATAAAGCAGCAGCAGTTTGCTCTACAGCAAAGAAGAGCATCACCTTTCAGGTTCTCAGAGAAATCCAGGCATCAAAGATGCAGCTGAAATGCAGACACACGGGAAGCAAAGTCTTCATGCGTTCCTTTAGGTGCGGTATATTGCACTTTTTGGAGTCAAAGATCCACTTACAGACAAAACGTTACTGATAGCACATACAGCTACACTGAACAAACTCCTCTTTGGTTCTTATCAGCAATAGAATGTCGTGTTGTTCCTCTGCAGAGTAATTAAATCATGCAAGATACAATAGGATATTCACAGACAAGCTACGTAGAGCTCTGCTCTTAGCAGCAAGATTCTTTCATACCTTTCCTCCATCCAAAAAAACTACTTCCCAATGTCATCTTACCTTAAAAGGTACTTTTCAAGGTACCCGTGAACTTGTACAGACATGTTGTGGATCGATACAGGTATGCAATTATACTTCAGAAATCAGTGATACTACAGTGATAGAAAAATAAAGCAAATCGTTGACTGTACCAACTGAAGCATTTTTTCCGTTTTTCATATATTAAATAACAAAATAAAAAGATCAAAATTTCAGCACTACATGCGCACTACAACCACCTATTTTTAGTCACACTGAAATCCTGATGGTGAGCAACACGCAACTAGAAAAGTAATGAAGATTGAAAAAGGAAGGCCTCCTGGATAACTTCCCAGACTTTTATTAAGTCCTTGCCCTCCACTGAAGAACACTGGTATACATAGATATATGTGTACATACGTATATATCTATGTATCCATACATTTTTTATAAATTTAATTCCTCGTGTGCTGACGCTCATGTTTTAGATACACAGACACAGCCAGCTGGAATTGCAGTCCTAGACTGAATAACTGCACAGTGAATTACAATTTCTCTTCTAATACCCAAAGAAATCAGGATCTCAGCCCAGCAGTTATGCACTTCGCAGAGTAGACTGGTGAGGCTCCCAGCCCTCTGTATGCATTTCAATAAAGAGGCCCTGAATCAATGCATGTCTTGAGCATGTGCTTAAGTATTTCCTACACTAGCTTTATAATTGAGATTCTCGGGATATCAGTTTGACACTAATTGCAATCAATGCAAATTTATTCTTTCTGGCATCAGTTCTCTAAGCAAGCCTGTTGTCAGCTGAAGGTGTCTATTAGTCTCATAACACAACTCAGCAATTTTCTGTCTAGGAGTTGACGTTAGCAGTTACTGTTCATGGCTTTTTATGGGTTGCATGGATTTAATGGAATTCATTTTCCTGCTGTTAAAAATAAAATCCTGCTTTCAAAGAGGTATCTGGACACACAGTATTAATTAGAATTAATGGAGAAAAATGATTTGCTTATAGTGCAGTACAAAACCCAGCATTCTTTACTGTTGATAGCTATTAAGTGCAGTCATATAGGTGAGATGCACTAAACTTTACTTCCATGGAATAGGACAGCCTACTAAGGTCGAATGTTTTATTAACATAGATGAAAATGTACATGATTAAGTGCCAAATCTATGAAGATATACCCACATAGAACCTTAGAATCATTTGGGTTGGAAAAGACTTTCAAGATCATCAAGTCCAATCATCAGCCTGACCTACTGAGCCCCTTCACTAAACCGAGACCACTACTGCCACATCCTCACCTCCAGGGACAGGTACTCCAGCACTTCCCCTGGGCAGCATGTTCCCACACTTGATCACGTTCTCCATGAGTAATTTCTGCCTATTGTCCAATCTAAACCTTCATAGACAACTCCAGACTGTCTCCTGGTGTCCTGTAACTTGTCACCTGAGAAAAGAGGCCGGCACTCCTTGCTGCAGCTTCCTTTCACACCGTTGTAGAGGGCGATCGGATCTCCGCCTCAGGCCTTCTCTTCTCCAACCCCAATCCCCACAGCCACTCCTCATAACTCTTGTTTTCTAGTCCCTGCACTAGCTTTACCGCCCTTCTCCACAAGTGCTAGAGTAATTCAATACCCTTTTTGTAGTGAGAAGTTTTAAACCAAACACAATATTTGAGGTGCAGTCTTCACTGCTCGTATGCCACCTGTAAGAAACCATAAAGTTTGGATGATTTTAAAATCATTGACAACATTTGGCACTTAGAGAAAGCAAAGGAAAGAAAGAAAGCTGGAAATCATTTAATAGTGTTCTTCATTTTTATGAATTTATGCAATAGCAGCACTGATAGAAAACAAAATTTCATGTATCAAATATAAAAAACAATTCTATCAAAGTAATACCAAGAAACTGCTTTAAAGTGCAAGCCTACATGCCACATTTGTACTATTTAAACAGGGATTTGGGGAACCTGGAAAAGACTGCCTCAACTCTCATAGTTTCCTGGATAGTCTAGCCGAAATAGTGTCAGTGTTCAGCGACTCGGCAGCAAGAAGGTTTTTTGTTGGTGTTTTTGTTCTCTCTCTGGCTTAGTACTGTACGTAATGCAAAAGCCAGGGACCACTGAATGATTTTTTTTCCTTCTGTGTATAATCATCGATGTCTCCCTGCTCATTTTAGTGGTTTGAGGACTTCTCTCTACCATGAGTAAAATGCCACAAGGGATAGTTAAAAACAAGGGAAAATGGGGTTCCCATGACAGAACAATTAGTGTTTCACATGCACCACAGAAGAGTTCTTTACACACTCCTAGCATGCTGATAATGGAACAAAGGG